>NW_028167964.1:0-109020 GCF_964194135.1 Talpa europaea
AGGGTCCCCGAACCCCCTCACCAGCGCCCCCTAGCGGCGTCCCTAGGAAGTGCACCTGTGCGCAGCCAGAGTCGGGTGGGCGGGGTCAGGCTCCGGCCAGGGGCGGGGCCTGGGGCTCATCAAGAGCTGCTGGGCCAGGTGCGGACCCTTCCCCTTTGAGTGGTGCTGCCTTGCCGGGGGCTTTTTGCCGCGCAGGCCTGTGTGCCTGCCGTTTTGGAAGAGGCCGCGGTCGCCGCTCGTCCCTGGCTTCCAGGGGGTGCCCTCCCCTGACGGGGACCCCGGCCCTCCGTCTAGGGCCTCTGCGGGCGCACGGCCCCGCCGCTGGGGCTGTGAGTGCGAGGGGAGGGTGCAGGCGTGCCCCGGGAGGAAGGTTGGGGCTTTCGCGAAGGGCAAGGGGGCCCCGTTCCCCCATGGGGGAGGACAATCCGGTACCCCCATGGGTGCAAGGGTGGCCCTAGCCCGTTGGGGGCTGAGGGTCCCCGAACCCCCTCACCAGCGCCCCCTAGCGGCGTCCCTAGGAAGTGCACCTGTGCGCAGCCAGAGTCGGGTGGGCGGGGTCAGGCTCCGGCCAGGGGCGGGGCCTGGGGCTCATCAAGAGCTGCTGGGCCAGGTGCGGACCCTTCCCCTTTGAGTGGTGCTGCCTTGCCGGGGGCTTTTTGCCGCGCAGGCCTGTGTGCCTGCCGTTTTGGAAGAGGCCGCGGTCGCCGCTCGTCCCTGGCTTCCAGGGGGTGCCCTCCCCTGACGGGGACCCCGGCCCTCCTTCTAGGGCGTCTGCGGGCGCACGGCCCCGCCGCTGGGGCCGTGAGTGCGAGTGGAGGGTGCAGGCGTGCCCCGGGAGGAAGGTTGGGGCTTCCGCGAAGGGGAAGAGGGCCCCGTTCCCCACATGGCGGAGACAATCCCGTACCCCCATGGGTGCAGGGGTGGCCCCAGCCCGGTGGGGGCTGAGTGTCCCCGAACCCCCTCACCAGCGCCCCCTAGCGGCGGCCCTTGGAAGTGCACCTGTGCGCAGCCAGAGTCGGGTGGGCGGGGTCAGGCTCCGGCCAGGGGCGGGGCCTGGGGCTCATCAAGAGCTGCTGGGCCAGGTGCGGACCCTTCCCCTTTGAGTGGTGCTGCCTTGCCGGGGGGCTTTTTGCCGCGCAGGCCTGTGTGCCTGCCGTTTTGGAAGAGGCCGCGGTCGCCGCTCGTCCCTGGCTTCCAGGGGGTGCCCTCCCCTGACGGGGACCCCGGCCCTCCGTCTAGGGCGTCTGCGGGCGCACGGCCCCGCCGCTGGGGCCGTGAGTGCGAGGGGAGGGTGCAGGCGTGCCCCGGGAGGAAGTTTGGGGCTTCCGCGAAGGGCAAGGGGGCCCCGTTCCCCCATGGGGGAGGACAATCCGGTACCCCCATGGGTGCAGGGGTGGCCGCAGCCCGTTGGGGGCTGAGTGTCCCCGAACCCCCTCACCAGCGCCCCCTAGCGGCGGCCCTTGGAAGTGCACCTGTGCGCAGCCAGAGTCGGGTGGGCGGGGTCAGGCTCCGGCCAGGGGCGGGGCCTGGGGCTCATCAAGAGCTGCTGGGCCAGGTGCGGACCCTTCCCCTTTGAGTGGTGCTGCCTTGCCGGGGGGCTTTTTGCCGCGCAGGCCTGTGTGCCTGCCGTTTTGGAAGAGGCCGCGGTCGCCGCTCGTCCCTGGCTTCCAGGGGGTGCCCTCCCCTGACGGGGACCCCGGCCCTCCGTCTAGGGCGTCTGCGGGCGCACGGCCCCGCCGCTGGGGCTGTGAGTGCGAGGGGAGGGTGCAGGCGTGCCCCGGGAGGAAGGTTGGGGCTTCCGCGAAGGGGAAGGGGGCCCCGTTCCCCCATGGCGGAGGACAACCCGTACCCCCATGGGTGCAGGGGTGGCCGCAGCCCGTTGGGGGCTGAGGGTCCCCGAACCCCCTCACCAGCGCCCCCTTGCGGCGGCCCTAGGAAGTGCACCTGTGCGCAGCCAGAGTCGGGTGGGCGGGGTCAGGCTCCGGCCAGGGGCGGGGCCTGGGGCTCATCAAGAGCTGCTGGGCCAGGTGCGGACCCTTCCCCTTTGAGTGGTGCTGCCTTGCCGGGGGCTTTTTGCCGCGCAGGCCTGTGTGCCTGCCGTTTTGGAAGAGGCCGCGGTCGCCGCTCGTCCCTGGCTTCCAGGGGGTGCCCTCCCCTGACGGGGACCCCGGCCCTCCGTCTAGGGCGTCTGCGGGCGCACGGCCCCGCCGCTGGGGCTGTGAGTGCGAGGGGAGGGTGCAGGCGTGCCCCGGGAGGAAGGTTGGGGCTTCCGCGAAGGGGAAGGGGGCCCCGTTCCCCCATGGCGGAGGACAACCCGTACCCCCATGGGTGCAGGGGTGGCCGCAGCCCGTTGGGGGCTGAGGGTCCCCGAACCCCCTCACCAGCGCCCCCTTGCGGCGGCCCTAGGAAGTGCACCTGTGCGCAGCCAGAGTCGGGTGGGCGGGGTCAGGCTCCGGCCAGGGGCGGGGCCTGGGGCTCATCAAGAGCTGCTGGGCCAGGTGCGGACCCTTCCCCTTTGAGTGGTGCTGCCTTGCCGGGGGCTTTTTGCCGTGCAGGCCTGTGTGCCTGCCGTTTTGGAAGAGGCCGCGGTCGCCGCTCGTCCCTGGCTTCCAGGGGGTGCCCTCCCCTGACGGGGACCCCGGCCCTCCGTCTAGGGCGTCTGCGGGCGCACGGCCCCGCCGCTGGGGCTGTGAGTGCGAGGGGAGGGTGCAGGCGTGCCCCGGGAGTAAGGTTGGGGCTTCCGCGAAGGGGAAGGGGGCCCCGTTCCCCCATGGCGGAGGACAACCCGTACCCCCATGGGTGCAGGGGTGGCCGCAGCCCGTTGGGGGCTGAGGGTCCCCGAACCCCCTCACCAGCGCCCCCTAGCGGCGTCCCTAGGAAGTGCACCTGTGCGCAGCCAGAGTCGGGTGGGCGGGGTCAGGCTCCGGCCAGGGGCGGGGCCTGGGGCTCATCAAGAGCTGCTGGGCCAGGTGCGGACCCTTCCCCTTTGAGTGGTGCTGCCTTGCCGGGGGCTTTTTGCCGCGCAGGCCTGTGTGCCTGCCGTTTTGGAAGAGGCCGCGGTCGCCGCTCGTCCCTGGCTTCCAGGGGGTGCCCTCCCCTGACGGGGACCCCGGCCCTCCGTCTAGGGCGTCTGCGGGCGCACGGCCCCGCCGCTGGGGCTGTGAGTGCGAGGGGAGGGTGCAGGCGTGCCCCGGGAGGAAGGTTGGGGCTTTCGCGAAGGGCAAGGGGGCCCCGTTCCCCCATGGGGGAGGACAATCCGGTACCCCCATGGGTGCAAGGGTGGCCCTAGCCCGTTGGGGGCTGAGGGTCCCCGAACCCCCTCACCAGCGCCCCCTAGCGGCGTCCCTAGGAAGTGCACCTGTGCGCAGCCAGAGTCGGGTGGGCGGGGTCAGGCTCCGGCCAGGGGCGGGGCCTGGGGCTCATCAAGAGCTGCTGGGCCAGGTGCGGACCCTTCCCCTTTGAGTGGTGCTGCCTTGCCGGGGGCTTTTTGCCGCGCAGGCCTGTGTGCCTGCCGTTTTGGAAGAGGCCGCGGTCGCCGCTCGTCCCTGGCTTCCAGGGGGTGCCCTCCCCTGACGGGGACCCCGGCCCTCCTTCTAGGGCGTCTGCGGGCGCACGGCCCCGCCGCTGGGGCCGTGAGTGCGAGTGGAGGGTGCAGGCGTGCCCCGGGAGGAAGGTTGGGGCTTCCGCGAAGGGGAAGAGGGCCCCGTTCCCCACATGGCGGAGACAATCCCGTACCCCCATGGGTGCAGGGGTGGCCCCAGCCCGGTGGGGGCTGAGTGTCCCCGAACCCCCTCACCAGCGCCCCCTAGCGGCGGCCCTTGGAAGTGCACCTGTGCGCAGCCAGAGTCGGGTGGGCGGGGTCAGGCTCCGGCCATGGGCGGGGCCTGGGGCTCATCAAGAGCTGCTGGGCCAGGTGCGGACCCTTCCCCTTTGAGTGGTGCTGCCTTGCCGGGGGGCTTTTTGCCGCGCAGGCCTGTGTGCCTGCCGTTTTGGAAGAGGCCGCGGTCGCCGCTCGTCCCTGGCTTCCAGGGGGTGCCCTCCCCTGACGGGGACCCCGGCCCTCCGTCTAGGGCGTCTGCGGGCGCACGGCCCCGCCGCTGGGGCTGTGAGTGCGAGGGGAGGGTGCAGGCGTGCCCCGGGAGGAAGGTTGGGGCTTCCGCGAAGGGGAAGGGGGCCCCGTTCCCCCATGGCGGAGGACAACCCGTACCCCCATGGGTGCAGGGGTGGCCGCAGCCCGTTGGGGGCTGAGGGTCCCCGAACCCCCTCACCAGCGCCCCCTTGCGGCGGCCCTAGGAAGTGCACCTGTGCGCAGCCAGAGTCGGGTGGGCGGGGTCAGGCTCCGGCCAGGGGCGGGGCCTGGGGCTCATCAAGAGCTGCTGGGCCAGGTGCGGACCCTTCCCCTTTGAGTGGTGCTGCCTTGCCGGGGGCTTTTTGCCGTGCAGGCCTGTGTGCCTGCCGTTTTGGAAGAGGCCGCGGTCGCCGCTCGTCCCTGGCTTCCAGGGGGTGCCCTCCCCTGACGGGGACCCCGGCCCTCCGTCTAGGGCGTCTGCGGGCGCACGGCCCCGCCGCTGGGGCTGTGAGTGCGAGGGGAGGGTGCAGGCGTGCCCCGGGAGGAAGGTTGGGGCTTCCGCGAAGGGGAAGGGGGCCCCGTTCCCCCATGGCGGAGGACAACCCGTACCCTCATGGGTGCAGGGGTGGCCGCAGCCCGTTGGGGGCTGAGGGTCCCCGAACCCCCTCACCAGCGCCCCCTAGCGGCGTCCCTAGGAAGTGCACCTGTGCGCAGCCAGAGTCGGGTGGGCGGGGTCAGGCTCCGGCCAGGGGCGGGGCCTGGGGCTCATCAAGAGCTGCTGGGCCAGGTGCGGACCCTTCCCCTTTGAGTGGTGCTGCCTTGCCGGGGGCTTTTTGCCGCGCAGGCCTGTGTGCCTGCCGTTTTGGAAGAGGCCGCGGTCGCCGCTCGTCCCTGGCTTCCAGGGGGTGCCCTCCCCTGACGGGGACCCCGGCCCTCCTTCTAGGGCGTCTGCGGGCGCACGGCCCCGCCGCTGGGGCCGTGAGTGCGAGTGGAGGGTGCAGGCGTGCCCCGGGAGGAAGGTTGGGGCTTCCGCGAAGGGGAAGAGGGCCCCGTTCCCCACATGGCGGAGACAATCCCGTACCCCCATGGGTGCAGGGGTGGCCCCAGCCCGGTGGGGGCTGAGTGTCCCCGAACCCCCTCACCAGCGCTCCCTAGCGGCGGCCCTTGGAAGTGCACCTGTGCGCAGCCAGAGTCGGGTGGGCGGGGTCAGGCTCCGGCCAGGGGCGGGGCCTGGGGCTCATCAAGAGCTGCTGGGCCAGGTGCGGACCCTTCCCCTTTGAGTGGTGCTGCCTTGCCGGGGGGCTTTTTGCCGCGCAGGCCTGTGTGCCTGCCGTTTTGGAAGAGGCCGCGGTCGCCGCTCGTCCCTGGCTTCCAGGGGGTGCCCTCCCCTGACGGGGACCCCGGCCCTCCGTCTAGGGCGTCTGCGGGCGCACGGCCCCGCCGCTGGGGCCGTGAGTGCGAGGGGAGGGTGCAGGCGTGCCCCGGGAGGAAGTTTGGGGCTTCCGCGAAGGGCAAGGGGGCCCCGTTCCCCCATGGGGGAGGACAATCCGGTACCCCCATGGGTGCAGGGGTGGCCGCAGCCCGTTGGGGGCTGAGGGTCCCCGAACCCCCTCACCAGCGCCCCCTAGCGGCGGCCCTAGGAAGTGCACCTGTGCGCAGCCAGAGTCGGGTGGGCGGGGTCAGGCTCCGGCCAGGGGCGGGGCCTGGGGCTCATCAAGAGCTGCTGGGCCAGGTGCGGACCCTTCCCCTTTGAGTGGTGCTGCCTTGCCGGGGGCTTTTTGCCGCGCAGGCCTGTGTGCCTGCCGTTTTGGAAGAGGCCGCGGTCGCCGCTCGTCCCTGGCTTCCAGGGGGTGCCCTCCCCTGACGGGGACCCCGGCCCTCCGTCTAGGGCGTCTGCGGGCGCACGGCCCCGCCGCTGGGGCTGTGAGTGCGAGGGGAGGGTGCAGGCGTGCCCCGGGAGGAAGGTTGGGGCTTCCGCGAAGGGGAAGGGGGCCCCGTTCCCCCATGGCGGAGGACAACCCGTACCCCCATGGGTGCAGGGGTGGCCGCAGCCCGTTGGGGGCTGAGGGTCCCCGAACCCCCTCACCAGCGCCCCCTTGCGGCGGCCCTAGGAAGTGCACCTGTGCGCAGCCAGAGTCGGGTGGGCGGGGTCAGGCTCCGGCCAGGGGCGGGGCCTGGGGCTCATCAAGAGCTGCTGGGCCAGGTGCGGACCCTTCCCCTTTGAGTGGTGCTGCCTTGCCGGGGGCTTTTTGCCGCGCAGGCCTGTGTGCCTGCCGTTTTGGAAGAGGCCGCGGTCGCCGCTCGTCCCTGGCTTCCAGGGGGTGCCCTCCCCTGACGGGGACCCCGGCCCTCCGTCTAGGGCGTCTGCGGGCGCACGGCCCCGCCGCTGGGGCTGTGAGTGCGAGGGGAGGGTGCAGGCGTGCCCCGGGAGGAAGGTTGGGGCTTCCGCGAAGGGGAAGGGGGCCCCGTTCCCCCATGGCGGAGGACAACCCGTACCCCCATGGGTGCAGGGGTGGCCGCAGCCCGTTGGGGGCTGAGGGTCCCCGAACCCCCTCACCAGCGCCCCCTTGCGGCGGCCCTAGGAAGTGCACCTGTGCGCAGCCAGAGTCGGGTGGGCGGGGTCAGGCTCCGGCCAGGGGCGGGGCCTGGGGCTCATCAAGAGCTGCTGGGCCAGGTGCGGACCCTTCCCCTTTGAGTGGTGCTGCCTTGCCGGGGGCTTTTTGCCGTGCAGGCCTGTGTGCCTGCCGTTTTGGAAGAGGCCGCGGTCGCCGCTCGTCCCTGGCTTCCAGGGGGTGCCCTCCCCTGACGGGGACCCCGGCCCTCCGTCTAGGGCGTCTGCGGGCGCACGGCCCCGCCGCTGGGGCTGTGAGTGCGAGGGGAGGGTGCAGGCGTGCCCCGGGAGGAAGGTTGGGGCTTCCGCGAAGGGGAAGGGGGCCCCGTTCCCCCATGGCGGAGGACAACCCGTACCCCCATGGGTGCAGGGGTGGCCGCAGCCCGTTGGGGGCTGAGGGTCCCCGAACCCCCTCACCAGCGCCCCCTAGCGGCGTCCCTAGGAAGTGCACCTGTGCGCAGCCAGAGTCGGGTGGGCGGGGTCAGGCTCCGGCCAGGGGCGGGGCCTGGGGCTCATCAAGAGCTGCTGGGCCAGGTGCGGACCCTTCCCCTTTGAGTGGTGCTGCCTTGCCGGGGGCTTTTTGCCGCGCAGGCCTGTGTGCCTGCCGTTTTGGAAGAGGCCGCGGTCGCCGCTCGTCCCTGGCTTCCAGGGGGTGCCCTCCCCTGACGGGGACCCCGGCCCTCCGTCTAGGGCGTCTGCGGGCGCACGGCCCCGCCGCTGGGGCTGTGAGTGCGAGGGGAGGGTGCAGGCGTGCCCCGGGAGGAAGGTTGGGGCTTTCGCGAAGGGCAAGGGGGCCCCGTTCCCCCATGGGGGAGGACAATCCGGTACCCCCATGGGTGCAAGGGTGGCCCTAGCCCGTTGGGGGCTGAGGGTCCCCGAACCCCCTCACCAGCGCCCCCTAGCGGCGTCCCTAGGAAGTGCACCTGTGCGCAGCCAGAGTCGGGTGGGCGGGGTCAGGCTCCGGCCAGGGGCGGGGCCTGGGGCTCATCAAGAGCTGCTGGGCCAGGTGCGGACCCTTCCCCTTTGAGTGGTGCTGCCTTGCCGGGGGCTTTTTGCCGCGCAGGCCTGTGTGCCTGCCGTTTTGGAAGAGGCCGCGGTCGCCGCTCGTCCCTGGCTTCCAGGGGGTGCCCTCCCCTGACGGGGACCCCGGCCCTCCTTCTAGGGCGTCTGCGGGCGCACGGCCCCGCCGCTGGGGCCGTGAGTGCGAGTGGAGGGTGCAGGCGTGCCCCGGGAGGAAGGTTGGGGCTTCCGCGAAGGGGAAGAGGGCCCCGTTCCCCACATGGCGGAGACAATCCCGTACCCCCATGGGTGCAGGGGTGGCCCCAGCCCGGTGGGGGCTGAGTGTCCCCGAACCCCCTCACCAGCGCCCCCTAGCGGCGGCCCTTGGAAGTGCACCTGTGCGCAGCCAGAGTCGGGTGGGCGGGGTCAGGCTCCGGCCATGGGCGGGGCCTGGGGCTCATCAAGAGCTGCTGGGCCAGGTGCGGACCCTTCCCCTTTGAGTGGTGCTGCCTTGCCGGGGGGCTTTTTGCCGCGCAGGCCTGTGTGCCTGCCGTTTTGGAAGAGGCCGCGGTCGCCGCTCGTCCCTGGCTTCCAGGGGGTGCCCTCCCCTGACGGGGACCCCGGCCCTCCGTCTAGGGCGTCTGCGGGCGCACGGCCCCGCCGCTGGGGCCGTGAGTGCGAGGGGAGGGTGCAGGCGTGCCCCGGGAGGAAGTTTGGGGCTTCCGCGAAGGGCAAGGGGGCCCCGTTCCCCCATGGGGGAGGACAATCCGGTACCCCCATGGGTGCAGGGGTGGCCGCAGCCCGTTGGGGGCTGAGGGTCCCCGAACCCCCTCACCAGCGCCCCCTTGCGGCGGCCCTAGGAAGTGCACCTGTGCGCAGCCAGAGTCGGGTGGGCGGGGTCAGGCTCCGGCCAGGGGCGGGGCCTGGGGCTCATCAAGAGCTGCTGGGCCAGGTGCGGACCCTTCCCCTTTGAGTGGTGCTGCCTTGCCGGGGGCTTTTTGCCGCGCAGGCCTGTGTGCCTGCCGTTTTGGAAGAGGCCGCGGTCGCCGCTCGTCCCTGGCTTCCAGGGGGTGCCCTCCCCTGACGGGGACCCCGGCCCTCCGTCTAGGGCGTCTGCGGGCGCACGGCCCCGCCGCTGGGGCTGTGAGTGCGAGGGGAGGGTGCAGGCGTGCCCCGGGAGGAAGGTTGGGGCTTCCGCGAAGGGGAAGGGGGCCCCGTTCCCCCATGGCGGAGGACAACCCGTACCCCCATGGGTGCAGGGGTGGCCGCAGCCCGTTGGGGGCTGAGGGTCCCCGAACCCCCTCACCAGCGCCCCCTTGCGGCGGCCCTAGGAAGTGCACCTGTGCGCAGCCAGAGTCGGGTGGGCGGGGTCAGGCTCCGGCCAGGGGCGGGGCCTGGGGCTCATCAAGAGCTGCTGGGCCAGGTGCGGACCCTTCCCCTTTGAGTGGTGCTGCCTTGCCGGGGGCTTTTTGCCGTGCAGGCCTGTGTGCCTGCCGTTTTGGAAGAGGCCGCGGTCGCCGCTCGTCCCTGGCTTCCAGGGGGTGCCCTCCCCTGACGGGGACCCCGGCCCTCCGTCTAGGGCGTCTGCGGGCGCACGGCCCCGCCGCTGGGGCTGTGAGTGCGAGGGGAGGGTGCAGGCGTGCCCCGGGAGGAAGGTTGGGGCTTCCGCGAAGGGGAAGGGGGCCCCGTTCCCCCATGGCGGAGGACAACCCGTACCCCCATGGGTGCAGGGGTGGCCGCAGCCCGTTGGGGGCTGAGGGTCCCCGAACCCCCTCACCAGCGCCCCCTAGCGGCGTCCCTAGGAAGTGCACCTGTGCGCAGCCAGAGTCGGGTGGGCGGGGTCAGGCTCCGGCCAGGGGCGGGGCCTGGGGCTCATCAAGAGCTGCTGGGCCAGGTGCGGACCCTTCCCCTTTGAGTGGTGCTGCCTTGCCGGGGGCTTTTTGCCGCGCAGGCCTGTGTGCCTGCCGTTTTGGAAGAGGCCGCGGTCGCCGCTCGTCCCTGGCTTCCAGGGGGTGCCCTCCCCTGACGGGGACCCCGGCCCTCCGTCTAGGGCGTCTGCGGGCGCACGGCCCCGCCGCTGGGGCTGTGAGTGCGAGGGGAGGGTGCAGGCGTGCCCCGGGAGGAAGGTTGGGGCTTTCGCGAAGGGCAAGGGGGCCCCGTTCCCCCATGGGGGAGGACAATCCGGTACCCCCATGGGTGCAAGGGTGGCCCTAGCCCGTTGGGGGCTGAGGGTCCCCGAACCCCCTCACCAGCGCCCCCTAGCGGCGTCCCTAGGAAGTGCACCTGTGCGCAGCCAGAGTCGGGTGGGCGGGGTCAGGCTCCGGCCAGGGGCGGGGCCTGGGGCTCATCAAGAGCTGCTGGGCCAGGTGCGGACCCTTCCCCTTTGAGTGGTGCTGCCTTGCCGGGGGCTTTTTGCCGCGCAGGCCTGTGTGCCTGCCGTTTTGGAAGAGGCCGCGGTCGCCGCTCGTCCCTGGCTTCCAGGGGGTGCCCTCCCCTGACGGGGACCCCGGCCCTCCTTCTAGGGCGTCTGCGGGCGCACGGCCCCGCCGCTGGGGCCGTGAGTGCGAGTGGAGGGTGCAGGCGTGCCCCGGGAGGAAGGTTGGGGCTTCCGCGAAGGGGAAGAGGGCCCCGTTCCCCACATGGCGGAGACAATCCCGTACCCCCATGGGTGCAGGGGTGGCCCCAGCCCGGTGGGGGCTGAGTGTCCCCGAACCCCCTCACCAGCGCCCCCTAGCGGCGGCCCTTGGAAGTGCACCTGTGCGCAGCCAGAGTCGGGTGGGCGGGGTCAGGCTCCGGCCATGGGCGGGGCCTGGGGCTCATCAAGAGCTGCTGGGCCAGGTGCGGACCCTTCCCCTTTGAGTGGTGCTGCCTTGCCGGGGGGCTTTTTGCCGCGCAGGCCTGTGTGCCTGCCGTTTTGGAAGAGGCCGCGGTCGCCGCTCGTCCCTGGCTTCCAGGGGGTGCCCTCCCCTGACGGGGACCCCGGCCCTCCGTCTAGGGCGTCTGCGGGCGCACGGCCCCGCCGCTGGGGCCGTGAGTGCGAGGGGAGGGTGCAGGCGTGCCCCGGGAGGAAGTTTGGGGCTTCCGCGAAGGGCAAGGGGGCCCCGTTCCCCCATGGGGGAGGACAATCCGGTACCCCCATGGGTGCAGGGGTGGCCGCAGCCCGTTGGGGGCTGAGGGTCCCCGAACCCCCTCACCAGCGCCCCCTTGCGGCGGCCCTAGGAAGTGCACCTGTGCGCAGCCAGAGTCGGGTGGGCGGGGTCAGGCTCCGGCCAGGGGCGGGGCCTGGGGCTCATCAAGAGCTGCTGGGCCAGGTGCGGACCCTTCCCCTTTGAGTGGTGCTGCCTTGCCGGGGGCTTTTTGCCGCGCAGGCCTGTGTGCCTGCCGTTTTGGAAGAGGCCGCGGTCGCCGCTCGTCCCTGGCTTCCAGGGGGTGCCCTCCCCTGACGGGGACCCCGGCCCTCCGTCTAGGGCGTCTGCGGGCGCACGGCCCCGCCGCTGGGGCTGTGAGTGCGAGGGGAGGGTGCAGGCGTGCCCCGGGAGGAAGGTTGGGGCTTCCGCGAAGGGGAAGGGGGCCCCGTTCCCCCATGGCGGAGGACAACCCGTACCCCCATGGGTGCAGGGGTGGCCGCAGCCCGTTGGGGGCTGAGGGTCCCCGAACCCCCTCACCAGCGCCCCCTTGCGGCGGCCCTAGGAAGTGCACCTGTGCGCAGCCAGAGTCGGGTGGGCGGGGTCAGGCTCCGGCCAGGGGCGGGGCCTGGGGCTCATCAAGAGCTGCTGGGCCAGGTGCGGACCCTTCCCCTTTGAGTGGTGCTGCCTTGCCGGGGGCTTTTTGCCGTGCAGGCCTGTGTGCCTGCCGTTTTGGAAGAGGCCGCGGTCGCCGCTCGTCCCTGGCTTCCAGGGGGTGCCCTCCCCTGACGGGGACCCCGGCCCTCCGTCTAGGGCGTCTGCGGGCGCACGGCCCCGCCGCTGGGGCTGTGAGTGCGAGGGGAGGGTGCAGGCGTGCCCCGGGAGGAAGGTTGGGGCTTCCGCGAAGGGGAAGGGGGCCCCGTTCCCCCATGGCGGAGGACAACCCGTACCCCCATGGGTGCAGGGGTGGCCGCAGCCCGTTGGGGGCTGAGGGTCCCCGAACCCCCTCACCAGCGCCCCCTAGCGGCGTCCCTAGGAAGTGCACCTGTGCGAAACCAGAGTCGGGTGGGCGGGGTCAGGCTCCGGCCAGGGGCGGGGCCTGGGGCTCATCAAGAGATGCTGGGCCAGGTGCGGACCCTTCCCCTTTGAGTGGTGCTGCCTTGCCGGGGGCTTTTTGCCGCGCAGGCCTGTGTGCCTGCCGTTTTGGAAGAGGCCGCGGTCGCCGCTCGTCCCTGGCTTCCAGGGGGTGCCCTCCCCTGACGGGGACCCCGGCCCTCCGTCTAGGGCGTCTGCGGGCGCACGGCCCCGCCGCTGGGGCTGTGAGTGCGAGGGGAGGGTGCAGGCGTGCCCCGGGAGTAAGGTTGGGGCTTTCGCGAAGGGCAAGGGGGCCCCGTTCCCCCATGGGGGAGGACAATCCGGTACCCCCATGGGTGCAAGGGTGGCCCTAGCCCGTTGGGGGCTGAGGGTCCCCGAACCCCCTCACCAGCGCCCCCTAGCGGCGTCCCTAGGAAGTGCACCTGTGCGCAGCCAGAGTCGGGTGGGCGGGGTCAGGCTCCGGCCAGGGGCGGGGCCTGGGGCTCATCAAGAGCTGCTGGGCCAGGTGCGGACCCTTCCCCTTTGAGTGGTGCTGCCTTGCCGGGGGCTTTTTGCCGCGCAGGCCTGTGTGCCTGCCGTTTTGGAAGAGGCCGCGGTCACCGCTCGTCCCTGGCTTCCAGGGGGTGCCCTCCCCTGACGGGGACCCCGGCCCTCCTTCTAGGGCGTCTGCGGGCGCACGGCCCCGCCGCTGGGGCCGTGAGTGCGAGTGGAGGGTGCAGGCGTGCCCCGGGAGGAAGGTTGGGGCTTCCGCGAAGGGGAAGAGGGCCCCGTTCCCCACATGGCGGAGACAATCCCGTACCCCCATGGGTGCAGGGGTGGCCCCAGCCCGGTGGGGGCTGAGTGTCCCCGAACCCCCTCACCAGCGCCCCCTAGCGGCGGCCCTTGGAAGTGCACCTGTGCGCAGCCAGAGTCGGGTGGGCGGGGTCAGGCTCCGGCCAGGGGCGGGGCCTGGGGCTCATCAAGAGCTGCTGGGCCAGGTGCGGACCCTTCCCCTTTGAGTGGTGCTGCCTTGCCGGGGGGCTTTTTGCCGCGCAGGCCTGTGTGCCTGCCGTTTTGGAAGAGGCCGCGGTCGCCGCTCGTCCCTGGCTTCCAGGGGGTGCCCTCCCCTGACGGGGACCCCGGCCCTCCGTCTAGGGCGTCTGCGGGCGCACGGCCCCGCCGCTGGGGCCGTGAGTGCGAGGGGAGGGTGCAGGCGTGCCCCGGGAGGAAGTTTGGGGCTTCCGCGAAGGGCAAGGGGGCCCCGTTCCCCCATGGGGGAGGACAATCCGGTACCCCCATGGGTGCAGGGGTGGCCGCAGCCCGTTGGGGGCTGAGGGTCCCCGAACCCCCTCACCAGCGCCCCCTAGCGGCGGCCCTAGGAAGTGCACCTGTGCGCAGCCAGAGTCGGGTGGGCGGGGTCAGGCTCCGGCCAGGGGCGGGGCCTGGGGCTCATCAAGAGCTGCTGGGCCAGGTGCGGACCCTTCCCCTTTGAGTGGTGCTGCCTTGCCGGGGGCTTTTTGCCGCGCAGGCCTGTGTGCCTGCCGTTTTGGAAGAGGCCGCGGTCGCCGCTCGTCCCTGGCTTCCAGGGGGTGCCCTCCCCTGACGGGGACCCCGGCCCTCCCGTCTAGGGCGTCTGCGGGCGCACGGCCCCGCGGCTGGGGCCGTGAGTGCGAGGGGAGGGTGCAGGCGTGCCCCGGGAGGAAGGTTGGGGCTTTCGGGAAGGGCAAGGGGGCCCCGTTCCCCCATGGGGGAGGACAATCCGGTACCCCCATGGGTGCAAGGGTGGCCCTAGCCCGTTGGGGGCTGAGGGTCCCCGAACCCCCTCACCAGCGCCCCCTAGCGGCGGCCCTAGGAAGTGCACCTGTGCGCAGCCAGAGTCGGGTGGGCGGGGTCAGGCTCCGGCCAGGGGCGGGGCCTGGGGCTCATCAAGAGCTGCTGGGCCAGGTGCGGACCCTTCCCCTTTGAGTGGTGCTGCCTTGCCGGGGGCTTTTTGCCGCGCAGGCCTGTGTGCCTGCCGTTTTGGAAGAGGCCGCGGTCGCCGCTCGTCCCTGGCTTCCAGGGGGTGCCCTCCCCTGACGGGGACCCCGGCCCTCCGTCTAGGGCGTCTGCGGGCGCACGGCCCCGCGGCTGGGGCCGTGAGTGCGAGGGGAGGGTGCAGGCGTGCCCCGGGAGGAAGGTTGGGGCTTTCGGGAAGGGCAAGGGGGCCCCGTTCCCCCATGGGGGAGGACAATCCGGTACCCCCATGGGTGCAAGGGTGGCCCTAGCCCGTTGGGGGCTGAGGGTCCCCGAACCCCCTCACCAGCGCCCCCTAGCGGCGGCCCTAGGAAGTGCACCTGTGCGCAGCCAGAGTCGGGTGGGCGGGGTCAGGCTCCGGCCAGGGGCGGGGCCTGGGGCTCATCAAGAGCTGCTGGGCCAGGTGCGGACCCTTCCCCTTTGAGTGGTGCTGCCTTGCCGGGGGGCTTTTTGCCGCGCAGGCCTGTGTGCCTGCCGTTTTGGAAGAGGCCGCGGTCGCCGCTCGTCCCTGGCTTCCAGGGGGTGCCCTCCCCTGACGGGGACCCCGGCCCTCCGTCTAGGGCGTCTGCGGGCGCACGGCCCCGCCGCTGGGGCCGTGAGTGCGAGGGGAGGGTGCAGGCGTGCCCCGGGAGGAAGTTTGGGGCTTCCGCGAAGGGGAAGGGGGCCCCGTTCCCCCATGGCGGAGGACAACCCGTACCCCCATGGGTGCAGGGGTGGCCGCAGCCCGTTGGGGGCTGAGGGTCCCCGAACCCCCTCACCAGCGCCCCCTTGCGGCGGCCCTAGGAAGTGCACCTGTGCGCAGCCAGAGTCGGGTGGGCGGGGTCAGGCTCCGGCCAGGGGCGGGGCCTGGGGCTCATCAAGAGCTGCTGGGCCAGGTGCGGACCCTTCCCCTTTGAGTGGTGCTGCCTTGCCGGGGGCTTTTTGCCGTGCAGGCCTGTGTGCCTGCCGTTTTGGAAGAGGCCGCGGTCGCCGCTCGTCCCTGGCTTCCAGGGGGTGCCCTCCCCTGACGGGGACCCCGGCCCTCCGTCTAGGGCGTCTGCGGGCGCACGGCCCCGCCGCTGGGGCTGTGAGTGCGAGGGGAGGGTGCAGGCGTGCCCCGGGAGGAAGGTTGGGGCTTCCGCGAAGGGGAAGGGGGCCCCGTTCCCCCATGGCGGAGGACAACCCGTACCCCCATGGGTGCAAGGGTGGCCCTAGCCCGTTGGGGGCTGAGGGTCCCCGAACCCCCTCACCAGCGCCCCCTAGCGGCGTCCCTAGGAAGTGCACCTGTGCGCAGCCAGAGTCGGGTGGGCGGGGTCAGGCTCCGGCCAGGGGCGGGGCCTGGGGCTCATCAAGAGCTGCTGGGCCAGGTGCGGACCCTTCCCCTTTGAGTGGTGCTGCCTTGCCGGGGGCTTTTTGCCGCGCAGGCCTGTGTGCCTGCCGTTTTGGAAGAGGCCGCGGTCGCCGCTCGTCCCTGGCTTCCAGGGGGTGCCCTCCCCTGACGGGGACCCCGGCCCTCCTTCTAGGGCGTCTGCGGGCGCACGGCCCCGCCGCTGGGGCCGTGAGTGCGAGTGGAGGGTGCAGGCGTGCCCCGGGAGGAAGGTTGGGGCTTCCGCGAAGGGGAAGAGGGCCCCGTTCCCCACATGGCGGAGACAATCCCGTACCCCCATGGGTGCAGGGGTGGCCCCAGCCCGGTGGGGGCTGAGTGTCCCCGAACCCCCTCACCAGCGCCCCCTAGCGGCGGCCCTTGGAAGTGCACCTGTGCGCAGCCAGAGTCGGGTGGGCGGGGTCAGGCTCCGGCCAGGGGCGGGGCCTGGGGCTCATCAAGAGCTGCTGGGCCAGGTGCGGACCCTTCCCCTTTGAGTGGTGCTGCCTTGCCGGGGGGCTTTTTGCCGCGCAGGCCTGTGTGCCTGCCGTTTTGGAAGAGGCCGCGGTCGCCGCTCGTCCCTGGCTTCCAGGGGGTGCCCTCCCCTGACGGGGACCCCGGCCCTCCGTCTAGGGCGTCTGCGGGCGCACGGCCCCGCCGCTGGGGCCGTGAGTGCGAGGGGAGGGTGCAGGCGTGCCCCGGGGGGAAGTTTGGGGCTTCCGCGAAGGGGAAGGGGGCCCCGTTCCCCCATGGCGGAGGACAACCCGTACCCCCATGGGTGCAGGGGTGGCCGCAGCCCGTTGGGGGCTGAGGGTCCCCGAACCCCCTCACCAGCGCCCCCTTGCGGCGGCCCTAGGAAGTGCACCTGTGCGCAGCCAGAGTCGGGTGGGCGGGGTCAGGCTCCGGCCAGGGGCGGGGCCTGGGGCTCATCAAGAGCTGCTGGGCCAGGTGCGGACCCTTCCCCTTTGAGTGGTGCTGCCTTGCCGGGGGCTTTTTGCCGCGCAGGCCTGTGTGCCTGCCGTTTTGGAAGAGGCCGCGGTCGCCGCTCGTCCCTGGCTTCCAGGGGGTGCCCTCCCCTGACGGGGACCCCGGCCCTCCGTCTAGGGCGTCTGCGGGCGCACGGCCCCGCCGCTGGGGCTGTGAGTGCGAGGGGAGGGTGCAGGCGTGCCCCGGGAGGAAGGTTGGGGCTTCCGCGAAGGGGAAGGGGGCCCCGTTCCCCCATGGCGGAGGACAACCCGTACCCCCATGGGTGCAGGGGTGGCCGCAGCCCGTTGGGGGCTGAGGGTCCCCGAACCCCCTCACCAGCGCCCCCTTGCGGCGGCCCTAGGAAGTGCACCTGTGCGCAGCCAGAGTCGGGTGGGCGGGGTCAGGCTCCGGCCAGGGGCGGGGCCTGGGGCTCATCAAGAGCTGCTGGGCCAGGTGCGGACCCTTCCCCTTTGAGTGGTGCTGCCTTGCCGGGGGCTTTTTGCCGTGCAGGCCTGTGTGCCTGCCGTTTTGGAAGAGGCCGCGGTCGCCGCTCGTCCCTGGCTTCCAGGGGGTGCCCTCCCCTGACGGGGACCCCGGCCCTCCGTCTAGGGCGTCTGCGGGCGCACGGCCCCGCCGCTGGGGCTGTGAGTGCGAGGGGAGGGTGCAGGCGTGCCCCGGGAGGAAGGTTGGGGCTTCCGCGAAGGGGAAGGGGGCCCCGTTCCCCCATGGCGGAGGACAACCCGTACCCCCATGGGTGCAGGGGTGGCCGCAGCCCGTTGGGGGCTGAGGGTCCCCGAACCCCCTCACCAGCGCCCCCTAGCGGCGTCCCTAGGAAGTGCACCTGTGCGCAGCCAGAGTCGGGTGGGCGGGGTCAGGCTCCGGCCAGGGGCGGGGCCTGGGGCTCATCAAGAGCTGCTGGGCCAGGTGCGGACCCTTCCCCTTTGAGTGGTGCTGCCTTGCCGGGGGCTTTTTGCCGCGCAGGCCTGTGTGCCTGCCGTTTTGGAAGAGGCCGCGGTCGCCGCTCGTCCCTGGCTTCCAGGGGGTGCCCTCCCCTGACGGGGACCCCGGCCCTCCGTCTAGGGCGTCTGCGGGCGCACGGCCCCGCCGCTGGGGCTGTGAGTGCGAGGGGAGGGTGCAGGCGTGCCCCGGGAGGAAGGTTGGGGCTTTCGCGAAGGGCAAGGGGGCCCCGTTCCCCCATGGGGGAGGACAATCCGGTACCCCCATGGGTGCAAGGGTGGCCCTAGCCCGTTGGGGGCTGAGGGTCCCCGAACCCCCTCACCAGCGCCCCCTAGCGGCGTCCCTAGGAAGTGCACCTGTGCGCAGCCAGAGTCGGGTGGGCGGGGTCAGGCTCCGGCCAGGGGCGGGGCCTGGGGCTCATCAAGAGCTGCTGGGCCAGGTGCGGACCCTTCCCCTTTGAGTGGTGCTGCCTTGCCGGGGGCTTTTTGCCGCGCAGGCCTGTGTGCCTGCCGTTTTGGAAGAGGCCGCGGTCGCCGCTCGTCCCTGGCTTCCAGGGGGTGCCCTCCCCTGACGGGGACCCCGGCCCTCCTTCTAGGGCGTCTGCGGGAGCACGGCCCCGCCGCTGGGGCCGTGAGTGCGAGTGGAGGGTGCAGGCGTGCCCCGGGAGGAAGGTTGGGGCTTCCGCGAAGGGGAAGAGGGCCCCGTTCCCCACATGGCGGAGACAATCCCGTACCCCCATGGGTGCAGGGGTGGCCCCAGCCCGGTGGGGGCTGAGTGTCCCCGAACCCCCTCACCAGCGCCCCCTACCGGCGGCCCTTGGAAGTGCACCTGTGCGCAGCCAGAGTCGGGTGGGCGGGGTCAGGCTCCGGCCAGGGGCGGGGCCTGGGGCTCATCAAGAGCTGCTGGGCCAGGTGCGGACCCTTCCCCTTTGAGTGGTGCTGCCTTGCCGGGGGGCTTTTTGCCGCGCAGGCCTGTGTGCCTGCCGTTTTGGAAGAGGCCGCGGTCGCCGCTCGTCCCTGGCTTCCAGGGGGTGCCCTCCCCTGACGGGGACCCCGGCCCTCCGTCTAGGGCGTCTGCGGGCGCACGGCCCCGCCGCTGGGGCCGTGAGTGCGAGGGGAGGGTGCAGGCGTGCCCCGGGAGGAAGTTTGGGGCTTCCGCGAAGGGCAAGGGGGCCCCGTTCCCCCATGGGGGAGGACAATCCGGTACCCCCATGGGTGCAGGGGTGGCCGCAGCCCGTTGGGGGCTGAGGGTCCCCGAACCCCCTCACCAGCGCCCCCTAGCGGCGGCCCTAGGAAGTGCACCTGTGCGCAGCCAGAGTCGGGTGGGCGGGGTCAGGCTCCGGCCAGGGGCGGGGCCTGGGGCTCATCAAGAGCTGCTGGGCCAGGTGCGGACCCTTCCCCTTTGAGTGGTGCTGCCTTGCCGGGGGCTTTTTGCCGCGCAGGCCTGTGTGCCTGCCGTTTTGGAAGAGGCCGCGGTCGCCGCTCGTCCCTGGCTTCCAGGGGGTGCCCTCCCCTGACGGGGACCCCGGCCCTCCGTCTAGGGCGTCTGCGGGCGCACGGCCCCGCCGCTGGGGCTGTGAGTGCGAGGGGAGGGTGCAGGCGTGCCCCGGGAGGAAGGTTGGGGCTTCCGCGAAGGGGAAGGGGGCCCCGTTCCCCCATGGCGGAGGACAACCCGTACCCCCATGGGTGCAGGGGTGGCCGCAGCCCGTTGGGGGCTGAGGGTCCCCGAACCCCCTCACCAGCGCCCCCTTGCGGCGGCCCTAGGAAGTGCACCTGTGCGCAGCCAGAGTCGGGTGGGCGGGGTCAGGCTCCGGCCAGGGGCGGGGCCTGGGGCTCATCAAGAGCTGCTGGGCCAGGTGCGGACCCTTCCCCTTTGAGTGGTGCTGCCTTGCCGGGGGCTTTTTGCCGCGCAGGCCTGTGTGCCTGCCGTTTTGGAAGAGGCCGCGGTCGCCGCTCGTCCCTGGCTTCCAGGGGGTGCCCTCCCCTGACGGGGACCCCGGCCCTCCGTCTAGGGCGTCTGCGGGCGCACGGCCCCGCCGCTGGGGCTGTGAGTGCGAGGGGAGGGTGCAGGCGTGCCCCGGGAGGAAGGTTGGGGCTTCCGCGAAGGGGAAGGGGGCCCCGTTCCCCCATGGCGGAGGACAACCCGTACCCCCATGGGTGCAGGGGTGGCCGCAGCCCGTTGGGGGCTGAGGGTCCCCGAACCCCCTCACCAGCGCCCCCTTGCGGCGGCCCTAGGAAGTGCACCTGTGCGCAGCCAGAGTCGGGTGGGCGGGGTCAGGCTCCGGCCAGGGGCGGGGCCTGGGGCTCATCAAGAGCTGCTGGGCCAGGTGCGGACCCTTCCCCTTTGAGTGGTGCTGCCTTGCCGGGGGCTTTTTGCCGCGCAGGCCTGTGTGCCTGCCGTTTTGGAAGAGGCCGCGGTCGCCGCTCGTCCCTGGCTTCCAGGGGGTGCCCTCCCCTGACGGGGACCCCGGCCCTCCGTCTAGGGCGTCTGCGGGCGCACGGCCCCGCCGCTGGGGCTGTGAGTGCGAGGGGAGGGTGCAGGCGTGCCCCGGGAGGAAGGTTGGGGCTTCCGCGAAGGGGAAGGGGGCCCCGTTCCCCCATGGCGGAGGACAACCCGTACCCCCATGGGTGCAGGGGTGGCCGCAGCCCGTTGGGGGCTGAGGGTCCCCGAACCCCCTCACCAGCGCCCCCTAGCGGCGTCCCTAGGAAGTGCACCTGTGCGCAGCCAGAGTCGGGTGGGCGGGGTCAGGCTCCGGCCAGGGGCGGGGCCTGGGGCTCATCAAGAGCTGCTGGGCCAGGTGCGGACCCTTCCCCTTTGAGTGGTGCTGCCTTGCCGGGGGCTTTTTGCCGCGCAGGCCTGTGTGCCTGCCGTTTTGGAAGAGGCCGCGGTCGCCGCTCGTCCCTGGCTTCCAGGGGGTGCCCTCCCCTGACGGGGACCCCGGCCCTCCGTCTAGGGCGTCTGCGGGCGCACGGCCCCGCCGCTGGGGCTGTGAGTGCGAGGGGAGGGTGCAGGCGTGCCCCGGGAGGAAGGTTGGGGCTTCCGCGAAGGGGAAGGGGGCCCCGTTCCCCCATGGCGGAGGACAACCCGTACCCCCATGGGTGCAGGGGTGGCCGCAGCCCGTTGGGGGCTGAGGGTCCCCGAACCCCCTCACCAGCGCCCCCTTGCGGCGGCCCTAGGAAGTGCACCTGTGCGCAGCCAGAGTCGGGTGGGCGGGGTCAGGCTCCGGCCAGGGGCGGGGCCTGGGGCTCATCAAGAGCTGCTGGGCCAGGTGCGGACCCTTCCCCTTTGAGTGGTGCTGCCTTGCCGGGGGCTTTTTGCCGCGCAGGCCTGTGTGCCTGCCGTTTTGGAAGAGGCCGCGGTCGCCGCTCGTCCCTGGCTTCCAGGGGGTGCCCTCCCCTGACGGGGACCCCGGCCCTCCCGTCTAGGGCGTCTGCGGGCGCACGGCCCCGCGGCTGGGGCCGTGAGTGCGAGGGGAGGGTGCAGGCGTGCCCCGGGAGGAAGGTTGGGGCTTTCGGGAAGGGCAAGGGGGCCCCGTTCCCCCATGGGGGAGGACAATCCGGTACCCCCATGGGTGCAAGGGTGGCCCTAGCCCGTTGGGGACTGAGGGTCCCCGAACCCCCTCACCAGCGCCCCCTAGCGGCGGCCCTAGGAAGTGCACCTGTGCGCAGCCAGAGTCGGGTGGGCGGGGTCAGGCTCCGGCCAGGGGCGGGGCCTGGGGCTCATCAAGAGCTGCTGGGCCAGGTGCGGACCCTTCCCCTTTGAGTGGTGCTGCCTTGCCGGGGGCTTTTTGCCGCGCAGGCCTGTGTGCCTGCCGTTTTGGAAGAGGCCGCGGTCGCCGCTCGTCCCTGGCTTCCAGGGGGTGCCCTCCCCTGACGGGGACCCCGGCCCTCCGTCTAGGGCGTCTGCGGGCGCACGGCCCCGCGGCTGGGGCCGTGAGTGCGAGGGGAGGGTGCAGGCGTGCCCCGGGAGGAAGGTTGGGGCTTTCGGGAAGGGCAAGGGGGCCCCGTTCCCCCATGGGGGAGGACAATCCGGTACCCCCATGGGTGCAGGGGTGGCCGCAGCCCGTTGGGGGCTGAGGGTCCCCGAACCCCCTCACCAGCGCCCCCTTGCGGCGGCCCTAGGAAGTGCACCTGTGCGCAGCCAGAGTCGGGTGGGCGGGGTCAGGCTCCGGCCAGGGGCGGGGCCTGGGGCTCATCAAGAGCTGCTGGGCCAGGTGCGGACCCTTCCCCTTTGAGTGGTGCTGCCTTGCCGGGGGCTTTTTGCCGCGCAGGCCTGTGTGCCTGCCGTTTTGGAAGAGGCCGCGGTCGCCGCTCGTCCCTGGCTTCCAGGGGGTGCCCTCCCCTGACGGGGACCCCGGCCCTCCGTCTAGGGCGTCTGCGGGCGCACGGCCCCGCCGCTGGGGCTGTGAGTGCGAGGGGAGGGTGCAGGCGTGCCCCGGGAGGAAGGTTGGGGCTTCCGCGAAGGGGAAGGGGGCCCCGTTCCCCCATGGCGGAGGACAACCCGTACCCCCATGGGTGCAGGGGTGGCCGCAGCCCTTTGGGGGCTGAGGGTCCCCGAACCCCCTCACCAGCGCCCCCTAGCGGCGTCCCTAGGAAGTGCACCTGTGCGCAGCCAGAGTCGGGTGGGCGGGGTCAGGCTCCGGCCAGGGGCGGGGCCTGGGGCTCATCAAGAGCTGCTGGGCCAGGTGCGGACCCTTCCCCTTTGAGTGGTGCTGCCTTGCCGGGGGCTTTTTGCCGCGCAGGCCTGTGTGCCTGCCGTTTTGGAAGAGGCCGCGGTCGCCGCTCGTCCCTGGCTTCCAGGGGGTGCCCTCCCCTGACGGGGACCCCGGCCCTCCGTCTAGGGCGTCTGCGGGCGCACGGCCCCGCCGCTGGGGCTGTGAGTGCGAGGGGAGGGTGCAGGCGTGCCCCGGGAGGAAGGTTGGGGCTTTCGCGAAGGGCAAGGGGGCCCCGTTCCCCCATGGGGGAGGACAATCCGGTACCCCCATGGGTGCAAGGGTGGCCCTAGCCCGTTGGGGGCTGAGGGTCCCCGAACCCCCTCACCAGCGCCCCCTAGCGGCGTCCCTAGGAAGTGCACCTGTGCGCAGCCAGAGTCGGGTGGGCGGGGTCAGGCTCCGGCCAGGGGCGGGGCCTGGGGCTCATCAAGAGCTGCTGGGCCAGGTGCGGACCCTTCCCCTTTGAGTGGTGCTGCCTTGCCGGGGGCTTTTTGCCGCGCAGGCCTGTGTGCCTGCCGTTTTGGAAGAGGCCGCGGTCGCCGCTCGTCCCTGGCTTCCAGGGGGTGCCCTCCCCTGACGGGGACCCCGGCCCTCCTTCTAGGGCGTCTGCGGGCGCACGGCCCCGCCGCTGGGGCCGTGAGTGCGAGTGGAGGGTGCAGGCGTGCCCCGGGAGGAAGGTTGGGGCTTCCGCGAAGGGGAAGAGGGCCCCGTTCCCCACATGGCGGAGACAATCCCGTACCCCCATGGGTGCAGGGGTGGCCCCAGCCCGGTGGGTGCTGAGTGTCCCCGAACCCCCTCACCAGCGCCCCCTAGCGGCGGCCCTTGGAAGTGCACCTGTGCGCAGCCAGAGTCGGGTGGGCGGGGTCAGGCTCCGGCCAGGGGCGGGGCCTGGGGCTCATCAAGAGCTGCTGGGCCAGGTGCGGACCCTTCCCCTTTGAGTGGTGCTGCCTTGCCGGGGGCTTTTTGCCGCGCAGGCCTGTGTGCCTGCCGTTTTGGAAGAGGCCGCGGTCGCCGCTCGTCCCTGGCTTCCAGGGGGTGCCCTCCCCTGACGGGGACCCCGGCCCTCCGTCTAGGGCGTCTGCGGGCGCACGGCCCCGCGGCTGGGGCCGTGAGTGCGAGGGGAGGGTGCAGGCGTGCCCCGGGAGGAAGGTTGGGGCTTTCGGGAAGGGCAAGGGGGCCCCGTTCCCCCATGGGGGAGGACAATCCGGTACCCCCATGGGTGCAAGGGTGGCCCTAGCCCGTTGGGGGCTGAGGGTCCCCGAACCCCCTCACCAGCGCCCCCTAGCGGCGGCCCTAGGAAGTGCACCTGTGCGCAGCCAGAGTCGGGTGGGCGGGGTCAGGCTCCGGCCAGGGGCGGGGCCTGGGGCTCATCAAGAGCTGCTGGGCCAGGTGCGGACCCTTCCCCTTTGAGTGGTGCTGCCTTGCCGGGGGCTTTTTGCCGCGCAGGCCTGTGTGCCTGCCGTTTTGGAAGAGGCCGCGGTCGCCGCTCGTCCCTGGCTTCCAGGGGGTGCCCTCCCCTGACGGGGACCCCGGCCCTCCGTCTAGGGCGTCTGCGGGCGCACGGCCCCGCCGCTGGGGCTGTGAGTGCGAGGGGAGGGTGCAGGCGTGCCCCGGGAGGAAGGTTGGGGCTTCCGCGAAGGGGAAGGGGGCCCCGTTCCCCCATGGCGGAGGACAACCCGTACCCCCATGGGTGCAGGGGTGGCCGCAGCCCGTTGGGGGCTGAGGGTCCCCGAACCCCCTCACCAGCGCCCCCTTGCGGCGGCCCTAGGAAGTGCACCTGTGCGCAGCCAGAGTCGGGTGGGCGGGGTCAGGCTCCGGCCAGGGGCGGGGCCTGGGGCTCATCAAGAGCTGCTGGGCCAGGTGCGGACCCTTCCCCTTTGAGTGGTGCTGCCTTGCCGGGGGCTTTTTGCCGCGCAGGCCTGTGTGCCTGCCGTTTTGGAAGAGGCCGCGGTCGCCGCTCGTCCCTGGCTTCCAGGGGGTGCCCTCCCCTGACGGGGACCCCGGCCCTCCGTCTAGGGCGTCTGCGGGCGCACGGCCCCGCGGCTGGGGCCGTGAGTGCGAGGGGAGGGTGCAGGCGTGCCCCGGGAGGAAGGTTGGGGCTTTCGGGAAGGGCAAGGGGGCCCCGTTCCCCCATGGGGGAGGACAATCCGGTACCCCCATGGGTGCAAGGGTGGCCCTAGCCCGTTGGGGGCTGAGGGTCCCCGAACCCCCTCACCAGCGCCCCCTAGCGGCGGCCCTAGGAAGTGCACCTGTGCGCAGCCAGAGTCGGGTGGGCGGGGTCAGGCTCCGGCCAGGGGCGGGGCCTGGGGCTCATCAAGAGCTGCTGGGCCAGGTGCGGACCCTTCCCCTTTGAGTGGTGCTGCCTTGCCGGGGGCTTTTTGCCGCGCAGGCCTGTGTGCCTGCCGTTTTGGAAGAGGCCGCGGTCGCCGCTCGTCCCTGGCTTCCAGGGGGTGCCCTCCCCTGACGGGGACCCCGGCCCTCCGTCTAGGGCGTCTGCGGGCGCACGGCCCCGCCGCTGGGGCTGTGAGTGCGAGGGGAGGGTGCAGGCGTGCCCCGGGAGGAAGGTTGGGGCTTCCGCGAAGGGGAAGGGGGCCCCGTTCCCCCATGGCGGAGGACAACCCGTACCCCCATGGGTGCAGGGGTGGCCGCAGCCCGTTGGGGGCTGAGGGTCCCCGAACCCCCTCACCAGCGCCCCCTTGCGGCGGCCCTAGGAAGTGCACCTGTGCGCAGCCAGAGTCGGGTGGGCGGGGTCAGGCTCCGGCCAGGGGCGGGGCCTGGGGCTCATCAAGAGCTGCTGGGCCAGGTGCGGACCCTTCCCCTTTGAGTGGTGCTGCCTTGCCGGGGGCTTTTTGCCGCGCAGGCCTGTGTGCCTGCCGTTTTGGAAGAGGCCGCGGTCGCCGCTCGTCCCTGGCTTCCAGGGGGTGCCCTCCCCTGACGGGGACCCCGGCCCTCCGTCTAGGGCGTCTGCGGGCGCACGGCCCCGCCGCTGGGGCTGTGAGTGCGAGGGGAGGGTGCAGGCGTGCCCCGGGAGGAAGGTTGGGGCTTCCGCGAAGGGGAAGGGGGCCCCGTTCCCCCATGGCGGAGGACAACCCGTACCCCCATGGGTGCAGGGGTGGCCGCAGCCCGTTGGGGGCTGAGGGTCCCCGAACCCCCTCACCAGCGCCCCCTAGCGGCGTCCCTAGGAAGTGCACCTGTGCGCAGCCAGAGTCGGGTGGGCGGGGTCAGGCTCCGGCCAGGGGCGGGGCCTGGGGCTCATCAAGAGCTGCTGGGCCAGGTGCGGACCCTTCCCCTTTGAGTGGTGCTGCCTTGCCGGGGGCTTTTTGCCGCGCAGGCCTGTGTGCCTGCCGTTTTGGAAGAGGCCGCGGTCGCCGCTCGTCCCTGGCTTCCAGGGGGTGCCCTCCCCTGACGGGGACCCCGGCCCTCCGTCTAGGGCGTCTGCGGGCGCACGGCCCCGCCGCTGGGGCTGTGAGTGCGAGGGGAGGGTGCAGGCGTGCCCCGGGAGGAAGGTTGGGGCTTCCGCGAAGGGGAAGGGGGCCCCGTTCCCCCATGGCGGAGGACAACCCGTACCCCCATGGGTGCAGGGGTGGCCGCAGCCCGTTGGGGGCTGAGGGTCCCCGAACCCCCTCACCAGCGCCCCCTTGCGGCGGCCCTAGGAAGTGCACCTGTGCGCAGCCAGAGTCGGGTGGGCGGGGTCAGGCTCCGGCCAGGGGCGGGGCCTGGGGCTCATCAAGAGCTGCTGGGCCAGGTGCGGACCCTTCCCCTTTGAGTGGTGCTGCCTTGCCGGGGGCTTTTTGCCGCGCAGGCCTGTGTGCCTGCCGTTTTGGAAGAGGCCGCGGTCGCCGCTCGTCCCTGGCTTCCAGGGGGTGCCCTCCCCTGACGGGGACCCCGGCCCTCCCGTCTAGGGCGTCTGCGGGCGCACGGCCCCGCGGCTGGGGCCGTGAGTGCGAGGGGAGGGTGCAGGCGTGCCCCGGGAGGAAGGTTGGGGCT
The DNA here is from genome assembly GCF_964194135.1 of Talpa europaea. Taxonomy (NCBI): domain Eukaryota; kingdom Metazoa; phylum Chordata; class Mammalia; order Eulipotyphla; family Talpidae; genus Talpa; species Talpa europaea. The sequence goes on from NW_028167964.1 coordinate 25,855, forward strand.
TTCGGGAAGGGCAAGGGGGCCCCGTTCCCCCATGGGGGAGGACAATCCGGTACCCCCATGGGTGCAAGGGTGGCCCTAGCCCGTTGGGGACTGAGGGTCCCCGAACCCCCTCACCAGCGCCCCCTAGCGGCGGCCCTAGGAAGTGCACCTGTGCGCAGCCAGAGTCGGGTGGGCGGGGTCAGGCTCCGGCCAGGGGCGGGGCCTGGGGCTCATCAAGAGCTGCTGGGCCAGGTGCGGACCCTTCCCCTTTGAGTGGTGCTGCCTTGCCGGGGGCTTTTTGCCGCGCAGGCCTGTGTGCCTGCCGTTTTGGAAGAGGCCGCGGTCGCCGCTCGTCCCTGGCTTCCAGGGGGTGCCCTCCCCTGACGGGGACCCCGGCCCTCCGTCTAGGGCGTCTGCGGGCGCACGGCCCCGCCGCTGGGGCTGTGAGTGCGAGGGGAGGGTGCAGGCGTGCCCCGGGAGGAAGGTTGGGGCTTCCGCGAAGGGGAAGGGGGCCCCGTTCCCCCATGGCGGAGGACAACCCGTACCCCCATGGGTGCAGGGGTGGCCGCAGCCCGTTGGGGGCTGAGGGTCCCCGAACCCCCTCACCAGCGCCCCCTAGCGGCGTCCCTAGGAAGTGCACCTGTGCGCAGCCAGAGTCGGGTGGGCGGGGTCAGGCTCCGGCCAGGGGCGGGGCCTGGGGCTCATCAAGAGCTGCTGGGCCAGGTGCGGACCCTTCCCCTTTGAGTGGTGCTGCCTTGCCGGGGGCTTTTTGCCGCGCAGGCCTGTGTGCCTGCCGTTTTGGAAGAGGCCGCGGTCGCCGCTCGTCCCTGGCTTCCAGGGGGTGCCCTCCCCTGACGGGGACCCCGGCCCTCCGTCTAGGGCGTCTGCGGGCGCACGGCCCCGCCGCTGGGGCTGTGAGTGCGAGGGGAGGGTGCAGGCGTGCCCCGGGAGGAAGGTTGGGGCTTCCGCGAAGGGGAAGGGGGCCCCGTTCCCCCATGGCGGAGGACAACCCGTACCCCCATGGGTGCAGGGGTGGCCGCAGCCCGTTGGGGGCTGAGGGTCCCCGAACCCCCTCACCAGCGCCCCCTTGCGGCGGCCCTAGGAAGTGCACCTGTGCGCAGCCAGAGTCGGGTGGGCGGGGTCAGGCTCCGGCCAGGGGCGGGGCCTGGGGCTCATCAAGAGCTGCTGGGCCAGGTGCGGACCCTTCCCCTTTGAGTGGTGCTGCCTTGCCGGGGGCTTTTTGCCGCGCAGGCCTGTGTGCCTGCCGTTTTGGAAGAGGCCGCGGTCGCCGCTCGTCCCTGGCTTCCAGGGGGTGCCCTCCCCTGACGGGGACCCCGGCCCTCCGTCTAGGGCGTCTGCGGGCGCACGGCCCCGCGGCTGGGGCCGTGAGTGCGAGGGGAGGGTGCAGGCGTGCCCCGGGAGGAAGGTTGGGGCTTTCGGGAAGGGCAAGGGGGCCCCGTTCCCCCATGGGGGAGGACAATCCGGTACCCCCATGGGTGCAAGGGTGGCCCTAGCCCGTTGGGGGCTGAGGGTCCCCGAACCCCCTCACCAGCGCCCCCTAGCGGCGGCCCTAGGAAGTGCACCTGTGCGCAGCCAGAGTCGGGTGGGCGGGGTCAGGCTCCGGCCAGGGGCGGGGCCTGGGGCTCATCAAGAGCTGCTGGGCCAGGTGCGGACCCTTCCCCTTTGAGTGGTGCTGCCTTGCCGGGGGCTTTTTGCCGCGCAGGCCTGTGTGCCTGCCGTTTTGGAAGAGGCCGCGGTCGCCGCTCGTCCCTGGCTTCCAGGGGGTGCCCTCCCCTGACGGGGACCCCGGCCCTCCGTCTAGGGCGTCTGCGGGCGCACGGCCCCGCCGCTGGGGCTGTGAGTGCGAGGGGAGGGTGCAGGCGTGCCCCGGGAGGAAGGTTGGGGCTTCCGCGCAGGGGAAGGGGGCCCCGTTCCCCCATGGCGGAGGACAACCCGTACCCCCATGGGTGCAGGGGTGGCCGCAGCCCGTTGGGGGCTGAGGGTCCCCGAACCCCCTCACCAGCGCCCCCTTGCGGCGGCCCTAGGAAGTGCACCTGTGCGCAGCCAGAGTCGGGTGGGCGGGGTCAGGCTCCGGCCAGGGGCGGGGCCTGGGGCTCATCAAGAGCTGCTGGGCCAGGTGCGGACCCTTCCCCTTTGAGTGGTGCTGCCTTGCCGGGGGCTTTTTGCCGCGCAGGCCTGTGTGCCTGCCGTTTTGGAAGAGGCCGCGGTCGCCGCTCGTCCCTGGCTTCCAGGGGGTGCCCTCCCCTGACGGGGACCCCGGCCCTCCGTCTAGGGCGTCTGCGGGCGCACGGCCCCGCCGCTGGGGCTGTGAGTGCGAGGGGAGGGTGCAGGCGTGCCCCGGGAGGAAGGTTGGGGCTTCCGCGAAGGGGAAGGGGGCCCCGTTCCCCCATGGCGGAGGACAACCCGTACCCCCATGGGTGCAGGGGTGGCCGCAGCCCGTTGGGGGCTGAGGGTCCCCGAACCCCCTCACCAGCGCCCCCTAGCGGCGTCCCTAGGAAGTGCACCTGTGCGCAGCCAGAGTCGGGTGGGCGGGGTCAGGCTCCGGCCAGGGGCGGGGCCTGGGGCTCATCAAGAGCTGCTGGGCCAGGTGCGGACCCTTCCCCTTTGAGTGGTGCTGCCTTGCCGGGGGCTTTTTGCCGCGCAGGCCTGTGTGCCTGCCGTTTTGGAAGAGGCCGCGGTCGCCGCTCGTCCCTGGCTTCCAGGGGGTGCCCTCCCCTGACGGGGACCCCGGCCCTCCGTCTAGGGCGTCTGCGGGCGCACGGCCCCGCCGCTGGGGCTGTGAGTGCGAGGGGAGGGTGCAGGCGTGCCCCGGGAGGAAGGTTGGGGCTTCCGCGAAGGGGAAGGGGGCCCCGTTCCCCCATGGCGGAGGACAACCCGTACCCCCATGGGTGCAGGGGTGGCCGCAGCCCGTTGGGGGCTGAGGGTCCCCGAACCCCCTCACCAGCGCCCCCTTGCGGCGGCCCTAGGAAGTGCACCTGTGCGCAGCCAGAGTCGGGTGGGCGGGGTCAGGCTCCGGCCAGGGGCGGGGCCTGGGGCTCATCAAGAGCTGCTGGGCCAGGTGCGGACCCTTCCCCTTTGAGTGGTGCTGCCTTGCCGGGGGCTTTTTGCCGCGCAGGCCTGTGTGCCTGCCGTTTTGGAAGAGGCCGCGGTCGCCGCTCGTCCCTGGCTTCCAGGGGGTGCCCTCCCCTGACGGGGACCCCGGCCCTCCCGTCTAGGGCGTCTGCGGGCGCACGGCCCCGCGGCTGGGGCCGTGAGTGCGAGGGGAGGGTGCAGGCGTGCCCCGGGAGGAAGGTTGGGGCTTTCGGGAAGGGCAAGGGGGCCCCGTTCCCCCATGGGGGAGGACAATCCGGTACCCCCATGGGTGCAAGGGTGGCCCTAGCCCGTTGGGGACTGAGGGTCCCCGAACCCCCTCACCAGCGCCCCCTAGCGGCGGCCCTAGGAAGTGCACCTGTGCGCAGCCAGAGTCGGGTGGGCGGGGTCAGTCTCCGGCCAGGGGCGGGGCCTGGGGCTCATCAAGAGCTGCTGGGCCAGGTGCGGACCCTTCCCCTTTGAGTGGTGCTGCCTTGCCGGGGGCTTTTTGCCGCGCAGGCCTGTGTGCCTGCCGTTTTGGAAGAGGCCGCGGTCGCCGCTCGTCCCTGGCTTCCAGGGGGTGCCCTCCCCTGACGGGGACCCCGGCCCTCCGTCTAGGGCGTCTGCGGGCGCACGGCCCCGCGGCTGGGGCCGTGAGTGCGAGGGGAGGGTGCAGGCGTGCCCCGGGAGGAAGGTTGGGGCTTTCGGGAAGGGCAAGGGGGCCCCGTTCCCCCATGGGGGAGGACAATCCGGTACCCCCATGGGTGCAGGGGTGGCCGCAGCCCGTTGGGGGCTGAGGGTCCCCGAACCCCCTCACCAGCGCCCCCTTGCGGCGGCCCTAGGAAGTGCACCTGTGCGCAGCCAGAGTCGGGTGGGCGGGGTCAGGCTCCGGCCAGGGGCGGGGCCTGGGGCTCATCAAGAGCTGCTGGGCCAGGTGCGGACCCTTCCCCTTTGAGTGGTGCTGCCTTGCCGGGGGCTTTTTGCCGCGCAGGCCTGTGTGCCTGCCGTTTTGGAAGAGGCCGCGGTCGCCGCTCGTCCCTGGCTTCCAGGGGGTGCCCTCCCCTGACGGGGACCCCGGCCCTCCGTCTAGGGCGTCTGCGGGCGCACGGCCCCGCCGCTGGGGCTGTGAGTGCGAGGGGAGGGTGCAGGCGTGCCCCGGGAGGAAGGTTGGGGCTTCCGCGAAGGGGAAGGGGGCCCCGTTCCCCCATGGCGGAGGACAACCCGTACCCCCATGGGTGCAGGGGTGGCCGCAGCCCGTTGGGGGCTGAGGGTCCCCGAACCCCCTCACCAGCGCCCCCTAGCGGCGTCCCTAGGAAGTGCACCTGTGCGCAGCCAGAGTCGGGTGGGCGGGGTCAGGCTCCGGCCAGGGGCGGGGCCTGGGGCTCATCAAGAGCTGCTGGGCCAGGTGCGGACCCTTCCCCTTTGAGTGGTGCTGCCTTGCCGGGGGCTTTTTGCCGCGCAGGCCTGTGTGCCTGCCGTTTTGGAAGAGGCCGCGGTCGCCGCTCGTCCCTGGCTTCCAGGGGGTGCCCTCCCCTGACGGGGACCCCGGCCCTCCGTCTAGGGCGTCTGCGGGCGCACGGCCCCGCCGCTGGGGCTGTGAGTGCGAGGGGAGGGTGCAGGCGTGCCCCGGGAGGAAGGTTGGGGCTTTCGCGAAGGGCAAGGGGGCCCCGTTCCCCCATGGGGGAGGACAATCCGGTACCCCCATGGGTGCAAGGGTGGCCCTAGCCCGTTGGGGGCTGAGGGTCCCCGAACCCCCTCACCAGCGCCCCCTAGCGGCGTCCCTAGGAAGTGCACCTGTGCGCAGCCAGAGTCGGGTGGGCGGGGTCAGGCTCCGGCCAGGGGCGGGGCCTGGGGCTCATCAAGAGCTGCTGGGCCAGGTGCGGACCCTTCCCCTTTGAGTGGTGCTGCCTTGCCGGGGGCTTTTTGCCGCGCAGGCCTGTGTGCCTGCCGTTTTGGAAGAGGCCGCGGTCGCCGCTCGTCCCTGGCTTCCAGGGGGTGCCCTCCCCTGACGGGGACCCCGGCCCTCCTTCTAGGGCGTCTGCGGGCGCACGGCCCCGCCGCTGGGGCCGTGAGTGCGAGTGGAGGGTGCAGGCGTGCCCCGGGAGGAAGGTTGGGGCTTCCGCGAAGGGGAAGAGGGCCCCGTTCCCCCATGGCGGAGGACAACCCGTACCCCCATGGGTGCAGGGGTGGCCGCAGCCCGTTGGGGGCTGAGGGTCCCCGAACCCCCTCACCAGCGCCCCCTAGCGGCGTCCCTAGGAAGTGCACCTGTGCGCAGCCAGAGTCGGGTGGGCGGGGTCAGGCTCCGGCCAGGGGCGGGGCCTGGGGCTCATCAAGAGCTGCTGGGCCAGGTGCGGACCCTTCCCCTTTGAGTGGTGCTGCCTTGCCGGGGGCTTTTTGCCGCGCAGGCCTGTGTGCCTGCCGTTTTGGAAGAGGCCGCGGTCGCCGCTCGTCCCTGGCTTCCAGGGGGTGCCCTCCCCTGACGGGGACCCCGGCCCTCCGTCTAGGGCGTCTGCGGGCGCACGGCCCCGCCGCTGGGGCTGTGAGTGCGAGGGGAGGGTGCAGGCGTGCCCCGGGAGGAAGGTTGGGGCTTTCGCGAAGGGCAAGGGGGCCCCGTTCCCCCATGGGGGAGGACAATCCGGTACCCCCATGGGTGCAAGGGTGGCCCTAGCCCGTTGGGGGCTGAGGGTCCCCGAACCCCCTCACCAGCGCCCCCTAGCGGCGTCCCTAGGAAGTGCACCTGTGCGCAGCCAGAGTCGGGTGGGCGGGGTCAGGCTCCGGCCAGGGGCGGGGCCTGGGGCTCATCAAGAGCTGCTGGGCCAGGTGCGGACCCTTCCCCTTTGAGTGGTGCTGCCTTGCCGGGGGCTTTTTGCCGCGCAGGCCTGTGTGCCTGCCGTTTTGGAAGAGGCCGCGGTCGCCGCTCGTCCCTGGCTTCCAGGGGGTGCCCTCCCCTGACGGGGACCCCGGCCCTCCTTCTAGGGCGTCTGCGGGCGCACGGCCCCGCCGCTGGGGCCGTGAGTGCGAGTGGAGGGTGCAGGCGTGCCCCGGGAGGAAGGTTGGGGCTTCCGCGAAGGGGAAGAGGGCCCCGTTCCCCACATGGCGGAGACAATCCCGTACCCCCATGGGTGCAGGGGTGGCCCCAGCCCGGTGGGGGCTGAGTGTCCCCGAACCCCCTCACCAGCGCCCCCTAGCGGCGGCCCTTGGAAGTGCACCTGTGCGCAGCCAGAGTCGGGTGGGCGGGGTCAGGCTCCGGCCAGGGGCGGGGCCTGGGGCTCATCAAGAGCTGCTGGGCCAGGTGCGGACCCTTCCCCTTTGAGTGGTGCTGCCTTGCCGGGGGGCTTTTTGCCGCGCAGGCCTGTGTGCCTGCCGTTTTGGAAGAGGCCGCGGTCGCCGCTCGTCCCTGGCTTCCAGGGGGTGCCCTCCCCTGACGGGGACCCCGGCCCTCCGTCTAGGGCGTCTGCGGGCGCACGGCCCCGCCGCTGGGGCCGTGAGTGCGAGGGGAGGGTGCAGGCGTGCCCCGGGAGGAAGTTTGGGGCTTCCGCGAAGGGCAAGGGGGCCCCGTTCCCCCATGGGGGAGGACAATCCGGTACCCCCATGGGTGCAGGGGTGGCCGCAGCCCGTTGGGGGCTGAGGGTCCCCGAACCCCCTCACCAGCGCCCCCTAGCGGCGGCCCTAGGAAGTGCACCTGTGCGCAGCCAGAGTCGGGTGGGCGGGGTCAGGCTCCGGCCAGGGGCGGGGCCTGGGGCTCATCAAGAGCTGCTGGGCCAGGTGCGGACCCTTCCCCTTTGAGTGGTGCTGCCTTGCCGGGGGCTTTTTGCCGCGCAGGCCTGTGTGCCTGCCGTTTTGGAAGAGGCCGCGGTCGCCGCTCGTCCCTGGCTTCCAGGGGGTGCCCTCCCCTGACGGGGACCCCGGCCCTCCCGTCTAGGGCGTCTGCGGGCGCACGGCCCCGCGGCTGGGGCCGTGAGTGCGAGGGGAGGGTGCAGGCGTGCCCCGGGAGGAAGGTTGGGGCTTTCGGGAAGGGCAAGGGGGCCCCGTTCCCCCATGGGGGAGGACAATCCGGTACCCCCATGGGTGCAAGGGTGGCCCTAGCCCGTTGGGGGCTGAGGGTCCCCGAACCCCCTCACCAGCGCCCCCTAGCGGCGGCCCTAGGAAGTGCACCTGTGCGCAGCCAGAGTCGGGTGGGCGGGGTCAGGCTCCGGCCAGGGGCGGGGCCTGGGGCTCATCAAGAGCTGCTGGGCCAGGTGCGGACCCTTCCCCTTTGAGTGGTGCTGCCTTGCCGGGGGCTTTTTGCCGCGCAGGCCTGTGTGCCTGCCGTTTTGGAAGAGGCCGCGGTCGCCGCTCGTCCCTGGCTTCCAGGGGGTGCCCTCCCCTGACGGGGACCCCGGCCCTCCGTCTAGGGCGTCTGCGGGCGCACGGCCCCGCGGCTGGGGCCGTGAGTGCGAGGGGAGGGTGCAGGCGTGCCCCGGGAGGAAGGTTGGGGCTTTCGGGAAGGGCAAGGGGGCCCCGTTCCCCCATGGGGGAGGACAATCCGGTACCCCCATGGGTGCAAGGGTGGCCCTAGCCCGTTGGGGGCTGAGGGTCCCCGAACCCCCTCACCAGCGCCCCCTAGCGGCGGCCCTAGGAAGTGCACCTGTGCGCAGCCAGAGTCGGGTGGGCGGGGTCAGGCTCCGGCCAGGGGCGGGGCCTGGGGCTCATCAAGAGCTGCTGGGCCAGGTGCGGACCCTTCCCCTTTGAGTGGTGCTGCCTTGCCGGGGGCTTTTTGCCGCGCAGGCCTGTGTGCCTGCCGTTTTGGAAGAGGCCGCGGTCGCCGCTCGTCCCTGGCTTCCAGGGGGTGCCCTCCCCTGACGGGGACCCCGGCCCTCCGTCTAGGGCGTCTGCGGGCGCACGGCCCCGCGGCTGGGGCCGTGAGTGCGAGGGGAGGGTGCAGGCGTGCCCCGGGAGGAAGGTTGGGGCTTTCGGGAAGGGCAAGGGGGCCCCGTTCCCCCATGGGGGAGGACAATCCGGTACCCCCATGGGTGCAGGGGTGGCCGCAGCCCGTTGGGGGCTGAGGGTCCCCGAACCCCCTCACCAGCGCCCCCTTGCGGCGGCCCTAGGAAGTGCACCTGTGCGCAGCCAGAGTCGGGTGGGCGGGGTCAGGCTCCGGCCAGGGGCGGGGCCTGGGGCTCATCAAGAGCTGCTGGGCCAGGTGCGGACCCTTCCCCTTTGAGTGGTGCTGCCTTGCCGGGGGCTTTTTGCCGCGCAGGCCTGTGTGCCTGCCGTTTTGGAAGAGGCCGCGGTCGCCGCTCGTCCCTGGCTTCCAGGGGGTGCCCTCCCCTGACGGGGACCCCGGCCCTCCTTCTAGGGCGTCTGCGGGCGCACGGCCCCGCCGCTGGGGCCGTGAGTGCGAGTGGAGGGTGCAGGCGTGCCCCGGGAGGAAGGTTGGGGCTTCCGCGAAGGGGAAGGGGGCCCCGTTCCCCACATGGCGGAGACAATCCCGTACCCCCATGGGTGCAGGGGTGGCCCCAGCCCGGTGGGGGCTGAGTGTCCCCGAACCCCCTCACCAGCGCCCCCTAGCGGCGGCCCTTGGAAGTGCACCTGTGCGCAGCCAGAGTCGGGTGGGCGGGGTCAGGCTCCGGCCAGGGGCGGGGCCTGGGGCTCATCAAGAGCTGCTGGGCCAGGTGCGGACCCTTCCCCTTTGAGTGGTGCTGCCTTGCCGGGGGGCTTTTTGCCGCGCAGGCCTGTGTGCCTGCCGTTTTGGAAGAGGCCGCGGTCGCCGCTCGTCCCTGGCTTCCAGGGGGTGCCCTCCCCTGACGGGGACCCCGGCCCTCCGTCTAGGGCGTCTGCGGGCGCACGGCCCCGCCGCTGGGGCTGTGAGTGCGAGGGGAGGGTGCAGGCGTGCCCCGGGAGGAAGGTTGGGGCTTCCGCGAAGGGGAAGGGGGCCCCGTTCCCCCATGGCGGAGGACAACCCGTACCCCCATGGGTGCAGGGGTGGCCGCAGCCCGTTGGGGGCTGAGGGTCCCCGAACCCCCTCACCAGCGCCCCCTAGCGGCGTCCCTAGGAAGTGCACCTGTGCGCAGCCAGAGTCGGGTGGGCGGGGTCAGGCTCCGGCCAGGGGCGGGGCCTGGGGCTCATCAAGAGCTGCTGGGCCAGGTGCGGACCCTTCCCCTTTGAGTGGTGCTGCCTTGGCGGGGGCTTTTTGCCGCGCAGGCCTGTGTGCCTGCCGTTTTGGAAGAGGCCGCGGTCGCCGCTCGTCCCTGGCTTCCAGGGGGTGCCCTCCCCTGACGGGGACCCCGGCCCTCCGTCTAGGGCGTCTGCGGGCGCACGGCCCCGCCGCTGGGGCTGTGAGTGCGAGGGGAGGGTGCAGGCGTGCCCCGGGAGGAAGGTTGGGGCTTTCGCGAAGGGCAAGGGGGCCCCGTTCCCCCATGGGGGAGGACAATCCGGTACCCCCATGGGTGCAAGGGTGGCCCTAGCCCGTTGGGGGCTGAGGGTCCCCGAACCCCCTCACCAGCGCCCCCTAGCGGCGTCCCTAGGAAGTGCACCTGTGCGCAGCCAGAGTCGGGTGGGCGGGGTCAGGCTCCGGCCAGGGGCGGGGCCTGGGGCTCATCAAGAGCTGCTGGGCCAGGTGCGGACCCTTCCCCTTTGAGTGGTGCTGCCTTGCCGGGGGCTTTTTGCCGCGCAGGCCTGTGTGCCTGCCGTTTTGGAAGAGGCCGCGGTCGCCGCTCGTCCCTGGCTTCCAGGGGGTGCCCTCCCCTGACGGGGACCCCGGCCCTCCTTCTAGGGCGTCTGCGGGCGCACGGCCCCGCCGCTGGGGCCGTGAGTGCGAGTGGAGGGTGCAGGCGTGCCCCGGGAGGAAGGTTGGGGCTTCCGCGAAGGGGAAGAGGGCCCCGTTCCCCACATGGCGGAGACAATCCCGTACCCCCATGGGTGCAGGGGTGGCCCCAGCCCGGTGGGGGCTGAGTGTCCCCGAACCCCCTCACCAGCGCCCCCTAGCGGCGGCCCTTGGAAGTGCACCTGTGCGCAGCCAGAGTCGGGTGGGCGGGGTCAGGCTCCGGCCAGGGGCGGGGCCTGGGGCTCATCAAGAGCTGCTGGGCCAGGTGCGGACCCTTCCCCTTTGAGTGGTGCTGCCTTGCCGGGGGGCTTTTTGCCGCGCAGGCCTGTGTGCCTGCCGTTTTGGAAGAGGCCGCGGTCGCCGCTCGTCCCTGGCTTCCAGGGGGTGCCCTCCCCTGACGGGGACCCCGGCCCTCCGTCTAGGGCGTCTGCGGGCGCACGGCCCCGCCGCTGGGGCCGTGAGTGCGAGGGGAGGGTGCAGGCGTGCCCCGGGAGGAAGTTTGGGGCTTCCGCGAAGGGCAAGGGGGCCCCGTTCCCCCATGGGGGAGGACAATCCGGTACCCCCATGGGTGCAGGGGTGGCCGCAGCCCGTTGGGGGCTGAGGGTCCCCGAACCCCCTCACCAGCGCCCCCTAGCGGCGGCCCTAGGAAGTGCACCTGTGCGCAGCCAGAGTCGGGTGGGCGGGGTCAGGCTCCGGCCAGGGGCGGGGCCTGGGGCTCATCAAGAGCTGCTGGGCCAGGTGCGGACCCTTCCCCTTTGAGTGGTGCTGCCTTGCCGGGGGCTTTTTGCCGCGCAGGCCTGTGTGCCTGCCGTTTTGGAAGAGGCCGCGGTCGCCGCTCGTCCCTGGCTTCCAGGGGGTGCCCTCCCCTGACGGGGACCCCGGCCCTCCCGTCTAGGGCGTCTGCGGGCGCACGGCCCCGCGGCTGGGGCCGTGAGTGCGAGGGGAGGGTGCAGGCGTGCCCCGGGAGGAAGGTTGGGGCTTTCGGGAAGGGCAAGGGGGCCCCGTTCCCCCATGGGGGAGGACAATCCGTTACCCCCATGGGTGCAAGGGTGGCCCTAGCCCGTTGGGGGCTGAGGGTCCCCGAACCCCCTCACCAGCGCCCCCTAGCGGCGGCCCTAGGAAGTGCACCTGTGCGCAGCCAGAGTCGGGTGGGCGGGGTCAGGCTCCGGCCAGGGGCGGGGCCTGGGGCTCATCAAGAGCTGCTGGGCCAGGTGCGGACCCTTCCCCTTTGAGTGGTGCTGCCTTGCCGGGGGCTTTTTGCCGCGCAGGCCTGTGTGCCTGCCGTTTTGGAAGAGGCCGCGGTCGCCGCTCGTCCCTGGCTTCCAGGGGGTGCCCTCCCCTGACGGGGACCCCGGCCCTCCGTCTAGGGCGTCTGCGGGCGCACGGCCCCGCGGCTGGGGCCGTGAGTGCGAGGGGAGGGTGCAGGCGTGCCCCGGGAGGAAGGTTGGGGCTTTCGGGAAGGGCAAGGGGGCCCCGTTCCCCCATGGGGGAGGACAATCCGGTACCCCCATGGGTGCAAGGGTGGCCCTAGCCCGTTGGGGGCTGAGGGTCCCCGAACCCCCTCACCAGCGCCCCCTAGCGGCGGCCCTAGGAAGTGCACCTGTGCGCAGCCAGAGTCGGGTGGGCGGGGTCAGGCTCCGGCCAGGGGCGGGGCCTGGGGCTCATCAAGAGCTGCTGGGCCAGGTGCGGACCCTTCCCCTTTGAGTGGTGCTGCCTTGCCGGGGGCTTTTTGCCGCGCAGGCCTGTGTGCCTGCCGTTTTGGAAGAGGCCGCGGTCGCCGCTCGTCCCTGGCTTCCAGGGGGTGCCCTCCCCTGACGGGGACCCCGGCCCTCCGTCTAGGGCGTCTGCGGGCGCACGGCCCCGCCGCTGGGGCTGTGAGTGCGAGGGGAGGGTGCAGGCGTGCCCCGGGAGGAAGGTTGGGGCTTTCGCGAAGGGCAAGGGGGCCCCGTTCCCCCATGGGGGAGGACAATCCGGTACCCCCATGGGTGCAAGGGTGGCCCTAGCCCGTTGGGGGCTGAGGGTCCCCGAACCCCCTCACCAGCGCCCCCTAGCGGCGTCCCTAGGAAGTGCACCTGTGCGCAGCCAGAGTCGGGTGGGCGGGGTCAGGCTCCGGCCAGGGGCGGGGCCTGGGGCTCATCAAGAGCTGCTGGGCCAGGTGCGGACCCTTCCCCTTTGAGTGGTGCTGCCTTGCCGGGGGCTTTTTGCCGCGCAGGCCTGTGTGCCTGCCGTTTTGGAAGAGGCCGCGGTCGCCGCTCGTCCCTGGCTTCCAGGGGGTGCCCTCCCCTGACGGGGACCCCGGCCCTCCTTCTAGGGCGTCTGCGGGCGCACGGCCCCGCCGCTGGGGCCGTGAGTGCGAGTGGAGGGTGCAGGCGTGCCCCGGGAGGAAGGTTGGGGCTTCCGCGAAGGGGAAGAGGGCCCCGTTCCCCACATGGCGGAGACAATCCCGTACCCCCATGGGTGCAGGGGTGGCCCCAGCCCGGTGGGGGCTGAGTGTCCCCGAACCCCCTCACCAGCGCCCCCTAGCGGCGGCCCTTGGAAGTGCACCTGTGCGCAGCCAGAGTCGGGTGGGCGGGGTCAGGCTCCGGCCAGGGGCGGGGCCTGGGGCTCATCAAGAGCTGCTGGGCCAGGTGCGGACCCTTCCCCTTTGAGTGGTGCTGCCTTGCCGGGGGGCTTTTTGCCGCGCAGGCCTGTGTGCCTGCCGTTTTGGAAGAGGCCGCGGTCGCCGCTCGTCCCTGGCTTCCAGGGGGTGCCCTCCCCTGACGGGGACCCCGGCCCTCCGTCTAGGGCGTCTGCGGGCGCACGGCCCCGCCGCTGGGGCCGTGAGTGCGAGGGGAGGGTGCAGGCGTGCCCCGGGAGGAAGTTTGGGGCTTCCGCGAAGGGCAAGGGGGCCCCGTTCCCCCATGGGGGAGGACAATCCGGTACCCCCATGGGTGCAGGGGTGGCCGCAGCCCGTTGGGGGCTGAGGGTCCCCGAACCCCCTCACCAGCGCCCCCTAGCGGCGGCCCTAGGAAGTGCACCTGTGCGCAGCCAGAGTCGGGTGGGCGGGGTCAGGCTCCGGCCAGGGGCGGGGCCTGGGGCTCATCAAGAGCTGCTGGGCCAGGTGCGGACCCTTCCCCTTTGAGTGGTGCTGCCTTGCCGGGGGCTTTTTGCCGCGCAGGCCTGTGTGCCTGCCGTTTTGGAAGAGGCCGCGGTCGCCGCTCGTCCCTGGCTTCCAGGGGGTGCCCTCCCCTGACGGGGACCCCGGCCCTCCGTCTAGGGCGTCTGCGGGCGCACGGCCCCGCGGCTGGGGCCGTGAGTGCGAGGGGAGGGTGCAGGCGTGCCCCGGGAGGAAGGTTGGGGCTTTCGGGAAGGGCAAGGGGGCCCCGTTCCCCCATGGGGGAGGACAATCCGGTACCCCCATGGGTGCAAGGGTGGCCCTAGCCCGTTGGGGGCTGAGGGTCCCCGAACCCCCTCACCAGCGCCCCCTAGCGGCGGCCCTAGGAAGTGCACCTGTGCGCAGCCAGAGTCGGGTGGGCGGGGTCAGGCTCCGGCCAGGGGCGGGGCCTGGGGCTCATCAAGAGCTGCTGGGCCAGGTGCGGACCCTTCCCCTTTGAGTGGTGCTGCCTTGCCGGGGGCTTTTTGCCGCGCAGGCCTGTGTGCCTGCCGTTTTGGAAGAGGCCGCGGTCGCCGCTCGTCCCTGGCTTCCAGGGGGTGCCCTCCCCTGACGGGGACCCCGGCCCTCCGTCTAGGGCGTCTGCGGGCGCACGGCCCCGCCGCTGGGGCTGTGAGTGCGAGGGGAGGGTGCAGGCGTGCCCCGGGAGGAAGGTTGGGGCTTCCGCGAAGGGGAAGGGGGCCCCGTTCCCCCATGGCGGAGGACAACCCGTACCCCCATGGGTGCAGGGGTGGCCGCAGCCCGTTGGGGGCTGAGGGTCCCCGAACCCCCTCACCAGCGCCCCCTTGCGGCGGCCCTAGGAAGTGCACCTGTGCGCAGCCAGAGTCGGGTGGGCGGGGTCAGGCTCCGGCCAGGGGCGGGGCCTGGGGCTCATCAAGAGCTGCTGGGCCAGGTGCGGACCCTTCCCCTTTGAGTGGTGCTGCCTTGCCGGGGGCTTTTTGCCGCGCAGGCCTGTGTGCCTGCCGTTTTGGAAGAGGCCGCGGTCGCCGCTCGTCCCTGGCTTCCAGGGGGTGCCCTCCCCTGACGGGGACCCCGGCCCTCCCGTCTAGGGCGTCTGCGGGCGCACGGCCCCGCGGCTGGGGCCGTGAGTGCGAGGGGAGGGTGCAGGCGTGCCCCGGGAGGAAGGTTGGGGCTTTCGGGAAGGGCAAGGGGGCCCCGTTCCCCCATGGGGGAGGACAATCCGGTACCCCCATGGGTGCAAGGGTGGCCCTAGCCCGTTGGGGGCTGAGGGTCCCCGAACCCCCTCACCAGCGCCCCCTAGCGGCGGCCCTAGGAAGTGCACCTGTGCGCAGCCAGAGTCGGGTGGGCGGGGTCAGGCTCCGGCCAGGGGCGGGGCCTGGGGCTCATCAAGAGCTGCTGGGCCAGGTGCGGACCCTTCCCCTTTGAGTGGTGCTGCCTTGCCGGGGGCTTTTTGCCGCGCAGGCCTGTGTGCCTGCCGTTTTGGAAGAGGCCGCGGTCGCCGCTCGTCCCTGGCTTCCAGGGGGTGCCCTCCCCTGACGGGGACCCCGGCCCTCCGTCTAGGGCGTCTGCGGGCGCACGGCCCCGCGGCTGGGGCCGTGAGTGCGAGGGGAGGGTGCAGGCGTGCCCCGGGAGGAAGGTTGGGGCTTTCGGGAAGGGCAAGGGGGCCCCGTTCCCCCATGGGGGAGGACAATCCGGTACCCCCATGGGTGCAGGGGTGGCCGCAGCCCGTTGGGGGCTGAGGGTCCCCGAACCCCCTCACCAGCGCCCCCTTGCGGCGGCCCTAGGAAGTGCACCGTGCGCAGCCAGAGTCGGGTGGGCGGGGTCAGGCTCCGGCCAGGGGCGGGGCCTGGGGCTCATCAAGAGCTGCTGGGCCAGGTGCGGACCCTTCCCCTTTGAGTGGTGCTGCCTTGCCGGGGGCTTTTTGCCGCGCAGGCCTGTGTGCCTGCCGTTTTGGAAGAGGCCGCGGTCGCCGCTCGTCCCTGGCTTCCAGGGGGTGCCCTCCCCTGACGGGGACCCCGGCCCTCCGTCTAGGGCGTCTGCGGGCGCACGGCCCCGCCGCTGGGGCCGTGAGTGCGAGGGGAGGGTGCAGGCGTGCCCCGGGAGGAAGGTTGGGGCTTCCGCAAAGGGGAAGGGGGCCCCGTTCCCCCATGGCGGAGGACAACCCGTACCCCCATGGGTGCAGGGGTGGCCGCAGCCCGTTGGGGGCTGAGGGTCCCCGAACCCCCTCACCAGCGCCCCCTAGCGGCGTCCCTAGGAAGTGCACCTGTGCGCAGCCAGAGTCGGGTGGGCGGGGTCAGGCTCCGGCCAGGGGCGGGGCCTGGGGCTCATCAAGAGCTGCTGGGCCAGGTGCGGACCCTTCCCCTTTGAGTGGTGCTGCCTTGCCGGGGGCTTTTTGCCGCGCAGGCCTGTGTGCCTGCCGTTTTGGAAGAGGCCGCGGTCGCCGCTCGTCCCTGGCTTCCAGGGGGTGCCCTCCCCTGACGGGGACCCCGGCCCTCCGTCTAGGGCGTCTGCGGGCGCACGGCCCCGCCGCTGGGGCTGTGAGTGCGAGGGGAGGGTGCAGGCGTGCCCCGGGAGGAAGGTTGGGGCTTTCGCGAAGGGCAAGGGGGCCCCGTTCCCCCATGGGGGAGGACAATCCGGTACCCCCATGGGTGCAAGGGTGGCCCTAGCCCGTTGGGGGCTGAGGGTCCCCGAACCCCCTCACCAGCGCCCCCTAGCGGCGTCCCTAGGAAGTGCACCTGTGCGCAGCCAGAGTCGGGTGGGCGGGGTCAGGCTCCGGCCAGGGGCGGGGCCTGGGGCTCATCAAGAGCTGCTGGGCCAGGTGCGGACCCTTCCCCTTTGAGTGGTGCTGCCTTGCCGGGGGCTTTTTGCCGCGCAGGCCTGTGTGCCTGCCGTTTTGGAAGAGGCCGCGGTCGCCGCTCGTCCCTGGCTTCCAGGGGGTGCCCTCCCCTGACGGGGACCCCGGCCCTCCTTCTAGGGCGTCTGCGGGCGCACGGCCCCGCCGCTGGGGCCGTGAGTGCGAGTGGAGGGTGCAGGCGTGCCCCGGGAGGAAGGTTGGGGCTTCCGCGAAGGGGAAGAGGGCCCCGTTCCCCACATGGCGGAGACAATCCCGTACCCCCATGGGTGCAGGGGTGGCCCCAGCCCGGTGGGGGCTGAGTGTCCCCGAACCCCCTCACCAGCGCCCCCTAGCGGCGGCCCTTGGAAGTGCACCTGTGCGCAGCCAGAGTCGGGTGGGCGGGGTCAGGCTCCGGCCAGGGGCGGGGCCTGGGGCTCATCAAGAGCTGCTGGGCCAGGTGCGGACCCTTCCCCTTTGAGTGGTGCTGCCTTGCCGGGGGGCTTTTTGCCGCGCAGGCCTGTGTGCCTGCCGTTTTGGAAGAGGCCGCGGTCGCCGCTCGTCCCTGGCTTCCAGGGGGTGCCCTCCCCTGGCGGGGACCCCGGCCCTCCGTCTAGGGCGTCTGCGGGCGCACGGCCCCGCCGCTGGGGCCGTGAGTGCGAGGGGAGGGTGCAGGCGTGCCCCGGGAGGAAGTTTGGGGCTTCCGCGAAGGGCAAGGGGGCCCCGTTCCCCCATGGGGGAGGACAATCCGGTACCCCCATGGGTGCAGGGGTGGCCGCAGCCCGTTGGGGGCTGAGGGTCCCCGAACCCCCTCACCAGCGCCCCCTAGCGGCGGCCCTAGGAAGTGCACCTGTGCGCAGCCAGAGTCGGGTGGGCGGGGTCAGGCTCCGGCCAGGGGCGGGGCCTGGGGCTCATCAAGAGCTGCTGGGCCAGGTGCGGACCCTTCCCCTTTGAGTGGTGCTGCCTTGCCGGGGGCTTTTTGCCGCGCAGGCCTGTGTGCCTGCCGTTTTGGAAGAGGCCGCGGTCGCCGCTCGTCCCTGGCTTCCAGGGGGTGCCCTCCCCTGACGGGGAC
This sequence comes from Talpa europaea, assembly GCF_964194135.1. NCBI lineage: Eukaryota > Metazoa > Chordata > Mammalia > Eulipotyphla > Talpidae > Talpa > Talpa europaea. Next base: position 42,743 of record NW_028167964.1, read on the forward strand.
CCCGGCCCTCCCGTCTAGGGCGTCTGCGGGCGCACGGCCCCGCGGCTGGGGCCGTGAGTGCGAGGGGAGGGTGCAGGCGTGCCCCGGGAGGAAGGTTGGGGCTTTCGGGAAGGGCAAGGGGGCCCCGTTCCCCCATGGGGGAGGACAATCCGGTACCCCCATGGGTGCAAGGGTGGCCCTAGCCCGTTGGGGGCTGAGGGTCCCCGAACCCCCTCACCAGCGCCCCCTAGCGGCGGCCCTAGGAAGTGCACCTGTGCGCAGCCAGAGTCGGGTGGGCGGGGTCAGGCTCCGGCCAGGGGCGGGGCCTGGGGCTCATCAAGAGCTGCTGGGCCAGGTGCGGACCCTTCCCCTTTGAGTGGTGCTGCCTTGCCGGGGGCTTTTTGCCGCGCAGGCCTGTGTGCCTGCCGTTTTGGAAGAGGCCGCGGTCGCCGCTCGTCCCTGGCTTCCAGGGGGTGCCCTCCCCTGACGGGGACCCCGGCCCTCCGTCTAGGGCGTCTGCGGGCGCACGGCCCCGCGGCTGGGGCCGTGAGTGCGAGGGGAGGGTGCAGGCGTGCCCCGGGAGGAAGGTTGGGGCTTTCGGGAAGGGCAAGGGGGCCCCGTTCCCCCATGGGGGAGGACAATCCGGTACCCCCATGGGTGCAGGGGTGGCCGCAGCCCGTTGGGGGCTGAGGGTCCCCGAACCCCCTCACCAGCGCCCCCTTGCGGCGGCCCTAGGAAGTGCACCTGTGCGCAGCCAGAGTCGGGTGGGCGGGGTCAGGCTCCGGCCAGGGGCGGGGCCTGGGGCTCATCAAGAGCTGCTGGGCCAGGTGCGGACCCTTCCCCTTTGAGTGGTGCTGCCTTGCCGGGGGCTTTTTGCCGCGCAGGCCTGTGTGCCTGCCGTTTTGGAAGAGGCCGCGGTCGCCGCTCGTCCCTGGCTTCCAGGGGGTGCCCTCCCCTGACGGGGACCCCGGCCCTCCGTCTAGGGCGTCTGCGGGCGCACGGCCCCGCCGCTGGGGCCGTGAGTGCGAGGGGAGGGTGCAGGCGTGCCCCGGGAGGAAGGTTGGGGCTTCCGCGAAGGGGAAGGGGGCCCCGTTCCCCCATGGCGGAGGACAACCCGTACCCCCATGGGTGCAGGGGTGGCCGCAGCCCGTTGGGGGCTGAGGGTCCCCGAACCCCCTCACCAGCGCCCCCTAGCGGCGTCCCTAGGAAGTGCACCTGTGCGCAGCCAGAGTCGGGTGGGCGGGGTCAGGCTCCGGCCAGGGGCGGGGCCTGGGGCTCATCAAGAGCTGCTGGGCCAGGTGCGGACCCTTCCCCTTTGAGTGGTGCTGCCTTGCCGGGGGCTTTTTGCCGCGCAGGCCTGTGTGCCTGCCGTTTTGGAAGAGGCCGCGGTCGCCGCTCGTCCCTGGCTTCCAGGGGGTGCCCTCCCCTGACGGGGACCCCGGCCCTCCGTCTAGGGCGTCTGCGGGCGCACGGCCCCGCCGCTGGGGCTGTGAGTGCGAGGGGAGGGTGCAGGCGTGCCCCGGGAGGAAGGTTGGGGCTTTCGCGAAGGGCAAGGGGGCCCCGTTCCCCCATGGGGGAGGACAATCCGGTACCCCCATGGGTGCAAGGGTGGCCCTAGCCCGTTGGGGGCTGAGGGTCCCCGAACCCCCTCACCAGCGCCCCCTAGCGGCGTCCCTAGGAAGTGCACCTGTGCGCAGCCAGAGTCGGGTGGGCGGGGTCAGGCTCCGGCCAGGGGCGGGGCCTGGGGCTCATCAAGAGCTGCTGGGCCAGGTGCGGACCCTTCCCCTTTGAGTGGTGCTGCCTTGCCGGGGGCTTTTTGCCGCGCAGGCCTGTGTGTCTGCCGTTTTGGAAGAGGCCGCGGTCGCCGCTCGTCCCTGGCTTCCAGGGGGTGCCCTCCCCTGACGGGGACCCCGGCCCTCCTTCTAGGGCGTCTGCGGGCGCACGGCCCCGCCGCTGGGGCCGTGAGTGCGAGTGGAGGGTGCAGGCGTGCCCCGGGAGGAAGGTTGGGGCTTCCGCGAAGGGGAAGGGGGCCCCGTTCCCCACATGGCGGAGACTATCCCGTACCCCCATGGGTGCAGGGGTGGCCCCAGCCCGGTGGGGGCTGAGTGTCCCCGAACCCCCTCACCAGCGCCCCCTAGCGGCGGCCCTTGGAAGTGCACCTGTGCGCAGCCAGAGTCGGGTGGGCGGGGTCAGGCTCCGGCCAGGGGCGGGGCCTGGGGCTCATCAAGAGCTGCTGGGCCAGGTGCGGACCCTTCCCCTTTGAGTGGTGCTGCCTTGCCGGGGGGCTTTTTGCCGCGCAGGCCTGTGTGCCTGCCGTTTTGGAAGAGGCCGCGGTCGCCGCTCGTCCCTGGCTTCCAGGGGGTGCCCTCCCCTGACGGGGACCCCGGCCCTCCGTCTAGGGCGTCTGCGGGCGCACGGCCCCGCCGCTGGGGCCGTGAGTGCGAGGGGAGGGTGCAGGCGTGCCCCGGGAGGAAGTTTGGGGCTTCCGCGAAGGGCAAGGGGGCCCCGTTCCCCCATGGGGGAGGACAATCCGGTACCCCCATGGGTGCAGGGGTGGCCGCAGCCCGTTGGGGGCTGAGGGTCCCCGAACCCCCTCACCAGCGCCCCCTAGCGGCGGCCCTAGGAAGTGCACCTGTGCGCAGCCAGAGTCGGGTGGGCGGGGTCAGGCTCCGGCCAGGGGCGGGGCCTGGGGCTCATCAAGAGCTGCTGGGCCAGGTGCGGACCCTTCCCCTTTGAGTGGTGCTGCCTTGCCGGGGGCTTTTTGCCGCGCAGGCCTGTGTGCCTGCCGTTTTGGAAGAGGCCGCGGTCGCCGCTCGTCCCTGGCTTCCAGGGGGTGCCCTCCCCTGACGGGGACCCCGGCCCTCCCGTCTAGGGCGTCTGCGGGCGCACGGCCCCGCGGCTGGGGCCGTGAGTGCGAGGGGAGGGTGCAGGCGTGCCCCGGGAGGAAGGTTGGGGCTTTCGGGAAGGGCAAGGGGGCCCCGTTCCCCCATGGGGGAGGACAATCCGGTACCCCCATGGGTGCAAGGGTGGCCCTAGCCCGTTGTGGGCTGAGGGTCCCCGAACCCCCTCACCAGCGCCCCCTAGCGGCGGCCCTAGGAAGTGCACCTGTGCGCAGCCAGAGTCGGGTGGGCGGGGTCAGGCTCCGGCCAGGGGCGGGGCCTGGGGCTCATCAAGAGCTGCTGGGCCAGGTGCGGACCCTTCCCCTTTGAGTGGTGCTGCCTTGCCGGGGGCTTTTTGCCGCGCAGGCCTGTGTGCCTGCCGTTTTGGAAGAGGCCGCGGTCGCCGCTCGTCCCTGGCTTCCAGGGGGTGCCCTCCCCTGACGGGGACCCCGGCCCTCCGTCTAGGGCGTCTGCGGGCGCACGGCCCCGCGGCTGGGGCCGTGAGTGCGAGGGGAGGGTGCAGGCGTGCCCCGGGAGGAAGGTTGGGGCTTTCGGGAAGGGCAAGGGGGCCCCGTTCCCCCATGGGGGAGGACAATCCGGTACCCCCATGGGTGCAAGGGTGGCCCTAGCCCGTTGGGGGCTGAGGGTCCCCGAACCCCCTCACCAGCGCCCCCTAGCGGCGGCCCTAGGAAGTGCACCTGTGCGCAGCCAGAGTCGGGTGGGCGGGGTCAGGCTCCGGCCAGGGGCGGGGCCTGGGGCTCATCAAGAGCTGCTGGGCCAGGTGCGGACCCTTCCCCTTTGAGTGGTGCTGCCTTGCCGGGGGCTTTTTGCCGCGCAGGCCTGTGTGCCTGCCGTTTTGGAAGAGGCCGCGGTCGCCGCTCGTCCCTGGCTTCCAGGGGGTGCCCTCCCCTGACGGGGACCCCGGCCCTCCGTCTAGGGCGTCTGCGGGCGCACGGCCCCGCCGCTGGGGCTGTGAGTGCGAGGGGAGGGTGCAGGCGTGCCCCGGGAGGAAGGTTGGGGCTTTCGCGAAGGGCAAGGGGGCCCCGTTCCCCCATGGGGGAGGACATTCCGGTACCCCCATGGGTGCAAGGGTGGCCCTAGCCCGTTGGGGGCTGAGGGTCCCCGAACCCCCTCACCAGCGCCCCCTAGCGGCGTCCCTAGGAAGTGCACCTGTGCGCAGCCAGAGTCGGGTGGGCGGGGTCAGGCTCCGGCCAGGGGCGGGGCCTGGGGCTCATCAAGAGCTGCTGGGCCAGGTGCGGACCCTTCCCCTTTGAGTGGTGCTGCCTTGCCGGGGGCTTTTTGCCGCGCAGGCCTGTGTGCCTGCCGTTTTGGAAGAGGCCGCGGTCGCCGCTCGTCCCTGGCTTCCAGGGGGTGCCCTCCCCTGACGGGGACCCCGGCCCTCCTTCTAGGGCGTCTGCGGGCGCACGGCCCCGCCGCTGGGGCCGTGAGTGCGAGTGGAGGGTGCAGGCGTGCCCCGGGAGGAAGGTTGGGGCTTCCGCGAAGGGGAAGAGGGCCCCGTTCCCCACATGGCGGAGACAATCCCGTACCCCCATGGGTGCAGGGGTGGCCCCAGCCCGGTGGGGGCTGAGTGTCCCCGAACCCCCTCACCAGCGCCCCCTAGCGGCGGCCCTTGGAAGTGCACCTGTGCGCAGCCAGAGTCGGGTGGGCGGGGTCAGGCTCCGGCCAGGGGCGGGGCGTGGGGCTCATCAAGAGCTGCTGGGCCAGGTGCGGACCCTTCCCCTTTGAGTGGTGCTGCCTTGCCGGGGGGCTTTTTGCCGCGCAGGCCTGTGTGCCTGCCGTTTTGGAAGAGGCCGCGGTCGCCGCTCGTCCCTGGCTTCCAGGGGGTGCCCTCCCCTGACGGGGACCCCGGCCCTCCGTCTAGGGCGTCTGCGGGCGCACGGCCCCGCCGCTGGGGCCGTGAGTGCGAGGGGAGGGTGCAGGCGTGCCCCGGGAGGAAGTTTGGGGCTTCCGCGAAGGGCAAGGGGGCCCCGTTCCCCCATGGGGGAGGACAATCCGGTACCCCCATGGGTGCAGGGGTGGCCGCAGCCCGTTGGGGGCTGAGGGTCCCCGAACCCCCTCACCAGCGCCCCCTAGCGGCGGCCCTAGGAAGTGCACCTGTGCGCAGCCAGAGTCGGGTGGGCGGGGTCAGGCTCCGGCCAGGGGCGGGGCCTGGGGCTCATCAAGAGCTGCTGGGCCAGGTGCGGACCCTTCCCCTTTGAGTGGTGCTGCCTTGCCGGGGGCTTTTTGCCGCGCAGGCCTGTGTGCCTGCCGTTTTGGAAGAGGCCGCGGTCGCCGCTCGTCCCTGGCTTCCAGGGGGTGCCCTCCCCTGACGGGGACCCCGGCCCTCCGTCTAGGGCGTCTGCGGGCGCACGGCCCCGCCGCTGGGGCTGTGAGTGCGAGGGGAGGGTGCAGGCGTGCCCCGGGAGGAAGGTTGGGGCTTCCGCGAAGGGGAAGGGGGCCCCGTTCCCCCATGGCGGAGGACAACCCGTACCCCCATGGGTGCAGGGGTGGCCGCAGCCCGTTGGGGGCTGAGGGTCCCCGAACCCCCTCACCAGCGCCCCCTTGCGGCGGCCCTAGGAAGTGCACCTGTGCGCAGCCAGAGTCGGGTGGGCGGGGTCAGGCTCCGGCCAGGGGCGGGGCCTGGGGCTCATCAAGAGCTGCTGGGCCAGGTGCGGACCCTTCCCCTTTGAGTGGTGCTGCCTTGCCGGGGGCTTTTTGCCGCGCAGGCCTGTGTGCCTGCCGTTTTGGAAGAGGCCGCGGTCGCCGCTCGTCCCTGGCTTCCAGGGGGTGCCCTCCCCTGACGGGGACCCCGGCCCTCCCGTCTAGGGCGTCTGCGGGCGCACGGCCCCGCGGCTGGGGCCGTGAGTGCGAGGGGAGGGTGCAGGCGTGCCCCGGGAGGAAGGTTGGGGCTTTCGGGAAGGGCAAGGGGGCCCCGTTCCCCCATGGGGGAGGACAATCCGGTACCCCCATGGGTGCAAGGGTGGCCCTAGCCCGTTGGGGGCTGAGGGTCCCCGAACCCCCTCACCAGCGCCCCCTAGCGGCGGCCCTAGGAAGTGCACCTGTGCGCAGCCAGAGTCGGGTGGGCGGGGTCAGGCTCCGGCCAGGGGCGGGGCCTGGGGCTCATCAAGAGCTGCTGGGCCAGGTGCGGACCCTTCCCCTTTGAGTGGTGCTGCCTTGCCGGGGGCTTTTTGCCGCGCAGGCCTGTGTGCCTGCCGTTTTGGAAGAGGCCGCGGTCGCCGCTCGTCCCTGGCTTCCAGGGGGTGCCCTCCCCTGACGGGGACCCCGGCCCTCCGTCTAGGGCGTCTGCGGGCGCAGGGCCCCGCGGCTGGGGCCGTGAGTGCGAGGGGAGGGTGCAGGCGTGCCCCGGGAGGAAGGTTGGGGCTTTCGGGAAGGGCAAGGGGGCCCCGTTCCCCCATGGGGGAGGACAATCCGGTACCCCCATGGGTGCAGGGGTGGCCGCAGCCCGTTGGGGGCTGAGGGTCCCCGAACCCCCTCACCAGCGCCCCCTTGCGGCGGCCCTAGGAAGTGCACCTGTGCGCAGCCAGAGTCGGGTGGGCGGGGTCAGGCTCCGGCCAGGGGCGGGGCCTGGGGCTCATCAAGAGCTGCTGGGCCAGGTGCGGACCCTTCCCCTTTGAGTGGTGCTGCCTTGCCGGGGGCTTTTTGCCGCGCAGGCCTGTGTGCCTGCCGTTTTGGAAGAGGCCGCGGTCGCCGCTCGTCCCTGGCTTCCAGGGGGTGCCCTCCCCTGACGGGGACCCCGGCCCTCCGTCTAGGGCGTCTGCGGGCGCACGGCCCCGCCGCTGGGGCCGTGAGTGCGAGGGGAGGGTGCAGGCGTGCCCCGGGAGGAAGGTTGGGGCTTCCGCGAAGGGGAAGGGGGCCCCGTTCCCCCATGGCGGAGGACAACCCGTACCCCCATGGGTGCAGGGGTGGCCGCAGCCCGTTGGGGGCTGAGGGTCCCCGAACCCCCTCACCAGCGCCCCCTAGCGGCGTCCCTAGGAAGTGCACCTGTGCGCAGCCAGAGTCGGGTGGGCGGGGTCAGGCTCCGGCCAGGGGCGGGGCCTGGGGCTCATCAAGAGCTGCTGGGCCAGGTGCGGACCCTTCCCCTTTGAGTGGTGCTGCCTTGCCGGGGGCTTTTTGCCGCGCAGGCCTGTGTGCCTGCCGTTTTGGAAGAGGCCGCGGTCGCCGCTCGTCCCTGGCTTCCAGGGGGTGCCCTCCCCTGACGGGGACCCCGGCCCTCCGTCTAGGGCGTCTGCGGGCGCACGGCCCCGCCGCTGGGGCTGTGAGTGCGAGGGGAGGGTGCAGGCGTGCCCCGGGAGGAAGGTTGGGGCTTTCGCGAAGGGCAAGGGGGCCCCGTTCCCCCATGGGGGAGGACAATCCGGTACCCCCATGGGTGCAAGGGTGGCCCTAGCCCGTTGGGGGCTGAGGGTCCCCGAACCCCCTCACCAGCGCCCCCTAGCGGCGTCCCTAGGAAGTGCACCTGTGCGCAGCCAGAGTCGGGTGGGCGGGGTCAGGCTCCGGCCAGGGGCGGGGCCTGGGGCTCATCAAGAGCTGCTGGGCCAGGTGCGGACCCTTCCCCTTTGAGTGGTGCTGCCTTGCCGGGGGCTTTTTGCCGCGCAGGCCTGTGTGCCTGCCGTTTTGGAAGAGGCCGCGGTCGCCGCTCGTCCCTGGCTTCCAGGGGGTGCCCTCCCCTGACGGGGACCCCGGCCCTCCTTCTAGGGCGTCTGCGGGCGCACGGCCCCGCCGCTGGGGCCGTGAGTGCGAGTGGAGGGTGCAGGCGTGCCCCGGGAGGAAGGTTGGGGCTTCCGCGAAGGGGAAGAGGGCCCCGTTCCCCACATGGCGGAGACAATCCCGTACCCCCATGGGTGCAGGGGTGGCCCCAGCCCGGTGGGGGCTGAGTGTCCCCGAACCCCCTCACCAGCGCCCCCTAGCGGCGGCCCTTGGAAGTGCACCTGTGCGCAGCCAGAGTCGGGTGGGCGGGGTCAGGCTCCGGCCAGGGGCGGGGCCTGGGGCTCATCAAGAGCTGCTGGGCCAGGTGCGGACCCTTCCCCTTTGAGTGGTGCTGCCTTGCCGGGGGGCTTTTTGCCGCGCAGGCCTGTGTGCCTGCCGTTTTGGAAGAGGCCGCGGTCGCCGCTCGTCCCTGGCTTCCAGGGGGTGCCCTCCCCTGACGGGGACCCCGGCCCTCCGTCTAGGGCGTCTGCGGGCGCACGGCCCCGCCGCTGGGGCCGTGAGTGCGAGGGGAGGGTGCAGGCGTGCCCCGGGAGGAAGTTTGGGGCTTCCGCGAAGGGCAAGGGGGCCCCGTTCCCCCATGGGGGAGGACAATCCGGTACCCCCATGGGTGCAGGGGTGGCCGCAGCCCGTTGGGGGCTGAGGGTCCCCGAACCCCCTCACCAGCGCCCCCTAGCGGCGGCCCTAGGAAGTGCACCTGTGCGCAGCCAGAGTCGGGTGGGCGGGGTCAGGCTCCGGCCAGGGGCGGGGCCTGGGGCTCATCAAGAGCTGCTGGGCCAGGTGCGGACCCTTCCCCTTTGAGTGGTGCTGCCTTGCCGGGGGCTTTTTGCCGCGCAGGCCTGTGTGCCTGCCGTTTTGGAAGAGGCCGCGGTCGCCGCTCGTCCCTGGCTTCCAGGGGGTGCCCTCCCCTGACGGGGACCCCGGCCCTCCCGTCTAGGGCGTCTGCGGGCGCACGGCCCCGCGGCTGGGGCCGTGAGTGCGAGGGGAGGGTGCAGGCGTGCCCCGGGAGGAAGGTTGGGGCTTTCGGGAAGGGCAAGGGGGCCCCGTTCCCCCATGGGGGAGGACAATCCGGTACCCCCATGGGTGCAAGGGTGGCCCTAGCCCGTTGGGGGCTGAGGGTCCCCGAACCCCCTCACCAGCGCCCCCTAGCGGCGGCCCTAGGAAGTGCACCTGTGCGCAGCCAGAGTCGGGTGGGCGGGGTCAGGCTCCGGCCAGGGGCGGGGCCTGGGGCTCATCAAGAGCTGCTGGGCCAGGTGCGGACCCTTCCCCTTTGAGTGGTGCTGCCTTGCCGGGGGCTTTTTGCCGCGCAGGCCTGTGTGCCTGCCGTTTTGGAAGAGGCCGCGGTCGCCGCTCGTCCCTGGCTTCCAGGGGGTGCCCTCCCCTGACGGGGACCCCGGCCCTCCCGTCTAGGGCGTCTGCGGGCGCACGGCCCCGCGGCTGGGGCCGTGAGTGTGAGGGGAGGGTGCAGGCGTGCCCCGGGAGGAAGGTTGGGGCTTTCGGGAAGGGCAAGGGGGCCCCGTTCCCCCATGGGGGAGGACAATCCGGTACCCCCATGGGTGCAAGGGTGGCCCTAGCCCGTTGGGGGCTGAGGGTCCCCGAACCCCCTCACCAGCGCCCCCTAGCGGCGGCCCTAGGAAGTGCACCTGTGCGCAGCCAGAGTCGGGTGGGCGGGGTCAGGCTCCGGCCAGGGGCGGGGCCTGGGGCTCATCAAGAGCTGCTGGGCCAGGTGCGGACCCTTCCCCTTTGAGTGGTGCTGCCTTGCCGGGGGCTTTTTGCCGCGCAGGCCTGTGTGCCTGCCGTTTTGGAAGAGGCCGCGGTCGCCGCTCGTCCCTGGCTTCCAGGGGGTGCCCTCCCCTGACGGGGACCCCGGCCCTCCGTCTAGGGCGTCTGCGGGCGCACGGCCCCGCGGCTGGGGCCGTGAGTGCGAGGGGAGGGTGCAGGCGTGCCCCGGGAGGAAGGTTGGGGCTTTCGGGAAGGGCAAGGGGGCCCCGTTCCCCCATGGGGGAGGACAATCCGGTACCCCCATGGGTGCAAGGGTGGCCCTAGCCCGTTGGGGGCTGAGGGTCCCCGAACCCCCTCACCAGCGCCCCCTAGCGGCGGCCCTAGGAAGTGCACCTGTGCGCAGCCAGAGTCGGGTGGGCGGGGTCAGGCTCCGGCCAGGGGCGGGGCCTGGGGCTCATCAAGAGCTGCTGGGCCAGGTGCGGACCCTTCCCCTTTGAGTGGTGCTGCCTTGCCGGGGGCCTTTTTGCCGCGCAGGCCTGTGTGCCTGCCGTTTTGGAAGAGGCCGCGGTCGCCGCTCGTCCCTGGCTTCCAGGGGGTGCCCTCCCCTGACGGGGACCCCGGCCCTCCGTCTAGGGCGTCTGCGGGCGCACGGCCCCGCCGCTGGGGCCGTGAGTGCGAGGGGAGGGTGCAGGCGTGCCCCGGGAGGAAGTTTGGGGCTTCCGCGAAGGGCAAGGGGGCCCCGTTCCCCCATGGGGGTGGACAATCCGGTACCCCCATGGGTGCAGGGGTGGCCGCAGCCCGTTGGGGGCTGAGGGTCCCCGAACCCCCTCACCAGCGCCCCCTTGCGGCGGCCCTAGGAAGTGCACCTGTGCGCAGCCAGAGTCGGGTGGGCGGGGTCAGGCTCCGGCCAGGGGCGGGGCCTGGGGCTCATCAAGAGCTGCTGGGCCAGGTGCGGACCCTTCCCCTTTGAGTGGTGCTGCCTTGCCGGGGGCTTTTTGCCGCGCAGGCCTGTGTGCCTGCCGTTTTGGAAGAGGCCGCGGTCGCCGCTCGTCCCTGGCTTCCAGGGGGTGCCCTCCCCTGACGGGGACCCCGGCCCTCCGTCTAGGGCGTCTGCGGGCGCACGGCCCCGCCGCTGGGGCTGTGAGTGCGAGGGGAGGGTGCAGGCGTGCCCGGGGAGGAAGGTTGGGGCTTCCGCGAAGGGGAAGGGGGCCCCGTTCCCCCATGGCGGAGGACAACCCGTACCCCCATGGGTGCAGGGGTGGCCGCAGCCCGTTGGGGGCTGAGGGTCCCCGAACCCCCTCACCAGCGCCCCCTTGCGGCGGCCCTAGGAAGTGCACCTGTGCGCAGCCAGAGTCGGGTGGGCGGGGTCAGGCTCCGGCCAGGGGCGGGGCCTGGGGCTCATCAAGAGCTGCTGGGCCAGGTGCGGACCCTTCCCCTTTGAGTGGTGCTGCCTTGCCGGGGGCTTTTTGCCGTGCAGGCCTGTGTGCCTGCCGTTTTGGAAGAGGCCGCGGTCGCCGCTCGTCCCTGGCTTCCAGGGGGTGCCCCCCCTGACGGGGACCCAGGCCCTCCGTCTAGGGCGTCTGCGGGCGCACGGCCCCGCCGCTGGGGCTGTGAGTGCGAGGGGAGGGTGCAGGCGTGCCCCGGGAGGAAGGTTGGGGCTTCCGCGAAGGGGAAGAGGGCCCCGTTCCCCACATGGCGGAGACAATCCCGTACCCCCATGGGTGCAGGGGTGGCCCCAGCCCGGTGGGGGCTGAGTGTCCCCGAACCCCCTCACCAGCGCCCCCTAGCGGCGGCCCTTGGAAGTGCACCTGTGCGCAGCCAGAGTCGGGTGGGCGGGGTCAGGCTCCGGCCAGGGGCGGGGCCTGGGGCTCATCAAGAGCTGCTGGGCCAGGTGCGGACCCTTCCCCTTTGAGTGGTGCTGCCTTGCCGGGGGGCTTTTTGCCGCGCAGGCCTGTGTGCCTGCCGTTTTGGAAGAGGCCGCGGTCGCCGCTCGTCCCTGGCTTCCAGGGGGTGCCCTCCCCTGACGGGGACCCCGGCCCTCCGTCTAGGGCGTCTGCGGGCGCACGGCCCCGCCGCTGGGGCCGTGAGTGCGAGGGGAGGGTGCAGGCGTGCCCCGGGAGGAAGTTTGGGGCTTCCGCGAAGGGCAAGGGGGCCCCGTTCCCCCATGGGGGAGGACAATCCGGTACCCCCATGGGTGCAGGGGTGGCCGCAGCCCGTTGGGGGCTGAGGGTCCCCGAACCCCCTCACCAGCGCCCCCTAGCGGCGGCCCTAGGAAGTGCACCTGTGCGCAGCCAGAGTCGGGTGGGCGGGGTCAGGCTCCGGCCAGGGGCGGGGCCTGGGGCTCATCAAGAGCTGCTGGGCCAGGTGCGGACCCTTCCCCTTTGAGTGGTGCTGCCTTGCCGGGGGCTTTTTGCCGCGCAGGCCTGTGTGCCTGCCGTTTTGGAAGAGGCCGCGGTCGCCGCTCGTCCCTGGCTTCCAGGGGGTGCCCTCCCCTGACGGGGACCCCGGCCCTCCCGTCTAGGGCGTCTGCGGGCGCACGGCCCCGCGGCTGGGGCCGTGAGTGCGAGGGGAGGGTGCAGGCGTGCCCCGGGAGGAAGGTTGGGGCTTTCGGGAAGGGCAAGGGGGCCCCGTTCCCCCATGGGGGAGGACAATCCGGTACCCCCATGGGTGCAAGGGTGGCCCTAGCCCGTTGTGGGCTGAGGGTCCCCGAACCCCCTCACCAGCGCCCCCTAGCGGCGGCCCTAGGAAGTGCACCTGTGCGCAGCCAGAGTCGGGTGGGCGGGGTCAGGCTCCGGCCAGGGGCGGGGCCTGGGGCTCATCAAGAGCTGCTGGGCCAGGTGCGGACCCTTCCCCTTTGAGTGGTGCTGCCTTGCCGGGGGCTTTTTGCCGCGCAGGCCTGTGTGCCTGCCGTTTTGGAAGAGGCCGCGGTCGCCGCTCGTCCCTGGCTTCCAGGGGGTGCCCTCCCCTGACGGGGACCCCGGCCCTCCGTCTAGGGCGTCTGCGGGCGCACGGCCCCGCGGCTGGGGCCGTGAGTGCGAGGGGAGGGTGCAGGCGTGCCCCGGGAGGAAGGTTGGGGCTTTCGGGAAGGGCAAGGGGGCCCCGTTCCCCCATGGGGGAGGACAATCCGGTACCCCCATGGGTGCAAGGGTGGCCCTAGCCCGTTGGGGGCTGAGGGTCCCCGAACCCCCTCACCAGCGCCCCCTAGCGGCGGCCCTAGGAAGTGCACCTGTGCGCAGCCAGAGTCGGGTGGGCGGGGTCAGGCTCCGGCCAGGGGCGGGGCCTGGGGCTCATCAAGAGCTGCTGGGCCAGGTGCGGACCCTTCCCCTTTGAGTGGTGCTGCCTTGCCGGGGGCTTTTTGCCGCGCAGGCCTGTGTGCCTGCCGTTTTGGAAGAGGCCGCGGTAGCCGCTCGTCCCTGGCTTCCAGGGGGTGCCCTCCCCTGACGGGGACCCCGGCCCTCCGTCTAGGGCGTCTGCGGGCGCACGGCCCCGCGGCTGGGGCCGTGAGTGCGAGGGGAGGGTGCAGGCGTGCCCCGGGAGGAAGGTTGGGGCTTTCGGGAAGGGCAAGGGGGCCCCGTTCCCCCATGGGGGAGGACAATCCGGTACCCCCATGGGTGCAAGGGTGGCCCTAGCCCGTTGGGGGCTGAGGGTCCCCGAACCCCCTCACCAGCGCCCCCTAGCGGCGGCCCTAGGAAGTGCACCTGTGCGCAGCCAGAGTCGGGTGGGCGGGGTCAGGCTCCGGCCAGGGGCGGGGCCTGGGGCTCATCAAGAGCTGCTGGGCCAGGTGCGGACCCTTCCCCTTTGAGTGGTGCTGCCTTGCCGGGGGCTTTTTGCCGCGCAGGCCTGTGTGCCTGCCGTTTTGGAAGAGGCCGCGGTCGCCGCTCGTCCCTGGCTTCCAGGGGGTGCCCTCCCCTGACGGGGACCCCGGCCCTCCGTCTAGGGCGTCTGCGGGCGCACGGCCCCGCCGCTGGGGCTGTGAGTGCGAGGGGAGGGTGCAGGCGTGCCCCGGGAGGAAGGTTGGGGCTTCCGCGAAGGGGAAGGGGGCCCCGTTCCCCCATGGCGGAGGACAACCCGTACCCCCATGGGTGCAGGGGTGGCCGCAGCCCGTTGGGGGCTGAGGGTCCCCGAACCCCCTCACCAGCGCCCCCTTGCGGCGGCCCTAGGAAGTGCACCTGTGCGCAGCCAGAGTCGGGTGGGCGGGGTCAGGCTCCGGCCAGGGGCGGGGCCTGGGGCTCATCAAGAGCTGCTGGGCCAGGTGCGGACCCTTCCCCTTTGAGTGGTGCTGCCTTGCCGGGGGCTTTTTGCCGCGCAGGCCTGTGTGCCTGCCGTTTTGGAAGAGGCCGCGGTCGCCGCTCGTCCCTGGCTTCCAGGGGGTGCCCTCCCCTGACGGGGACCCCGGCCCTCCGTCTAGGGCGTCTGCGGGCGCACGGCCCCGCCGCTGGGGCTGTGAGTGCGAGGGGAGGGTGCAGGCGTGCCCCGGGAGGAAGGTTGGGGCTTCCGCGAAGGGGAAGGGGGCCCCGTTCCCCCATGGCGGAGGACAACCCGTACCCCCATGGGTGCAGGGGTGGCCGCAGCCCGTTGGGGGCTGAGGGTCCCCGAACCCCCTCACCAGCGCCCCCTTGCGGCGGCCCTAGGAAGTGCACCTGTGCGCAGCCAGAGTCGGGTGGGCGGGGTCAGGCTCCGGCCAGGGGCGGGGCCTGGGGCTCATCAAGAGCTGCTGGGCCAGGTGCGGACCCTTCCCCTTTGAGTGGTGCTGCCTTGCCGGGGGCTTTTTGCCGCGCAGGCCTGTGTGCCTGCCGTTTTGGAAGAGGCCGCGGTCGCCACTCGTCCCTGGCTTCCAGGGGGTGCCCTCCCCTGACGGGGACCCCGGCCCTCCGTCTAGGGCGTCTGCGGGCGCACGGCCCCGCGGCTGGGGCCGTGAGTGCGAGGGGAGGGTGCAGGCGTGCCCCGGGAGGAAGGTTGGGGCTTTCGGGAAGGGCAAGGGGGCCCCGTTCCCCCATGGGGGAGGACAATCCGGTACCCCCATGGGTGCAGGGGTGGCCGCAGCCCGTTGGGGGCTGAGGGTCCCCGAACCCCCTCACCAGCGCCCCCTTGCGGCGGCCCTAGGAAGTGCACCTGTGCGCAGCCAGAGTCGGGTGGGCGGGGTCAGGCTCCGGCCAGGGGCGGGGCCTGGGGCTCATCAAGAGCTGCTGGGCCAGGTGCGGACCCTTCCCCTTTGAGTGGTGCTGCCTTGCCGGGGGCTTTTTGCCGCGCAGGCCTGTGTGCCTGCCGTTTTGGAAGAGGCCGCGGTCGCCGCTCGTCCCTGGCTTCCAGGGGGTGCCCTCCCCTGACGGGGACCCCGGCCCTCCGTCTAGGGCGTCTGCGGGCGCACGGCCCCGCCGCTGGGGCCGTGAGTGCGAGGGGAGGGTGCAGGCGTGCCCCGGGAGGAAGGTTGGGGCTTCCGCGAAGGGGAAGGGGGCCCCGTTCCCCCATGGCGGAGGACAACCCGTACCCCCATGGGTGCAGGGGTGGCCGCAGCCCGTTGGGGGCTGAGGGTCCCCGAACCCCCTCACCAGCGCCCCCTAGCGGCGTCCCTAGGAAGTGCACCTGTGCGCAGCCAGAGTCGGGTGGGCGGGGTCAGGCTCCGGCCAGGGGCGGGGCCTGGGGCTCATCAAGAGCTGCTGGGCCAGGTGCGGACCCTTCCCCTTTGAGTGGTGCTGCCTTGCCGGGGGCTTTTTGCCGCGCAGGCCTGTGTGCCTGCCGTTTTGGAAGAGGCCGCGGTCGCCGCTCGTCCCTGGCTTCCAGGGGGTGCCCTCCCCTGACGGGGACCCCGGCCCTCCGTCTAGGGCGTCTGCGGGCGCACGGCCCCGCCGCTGGGGCTGTGAGTGCGAGGGGAGGGTGCAGGCGTGCCCCGGGAGGAAGGTTGGGGCTTTCGCGAAGGGCAAGGGGGCCCCGTTCCCCCATGGGGGAGGACAATCCGGTACCCCCATGGGTGCAAGGGTGGCCCTAGCCCGTTGGGGGCTGAGGGTCCCCGAACCCCCTCACCAGCGCCCCCTAGCGGCGTCCCTAGGAAGTGCACCTGTGCGCAGCCAGAGTCGGGTGGGCGGGGTCAGGCTCCGGCCAGGGGCGGGGCCTGGGGCTCATCAAGAGCTGCTGGGCCAGGTGCGGACCCTTCCCCTTTGAGTGGTGCTGCCTTGCCGGGGGCTTTTTGCCGCGCAGGCCTGTGTGCCTGCCGTTTTGGAAGAGGCCGCGGTCGCCGCTCGTCCCTGGCTTCCAGGGGGTGCCCTCCCCTGACGGGGACCCCGGCCCTCCTTCTAGGGCGTCTGCGGGCGCACGGCCCCGCCGCTGGGGCCGTGAGTGCGAGTGGAGGGTGCAGGCGTGCCCCGGGAGGAAGGTTGGGGCTTCCGCGAAGGGGAAGAGGGCCCCGTTCCCCACATGGCGGAGACAATCCCGTACCCCCATGGGTGCAGGGGTGGCCCCAGCCCGGTGGGGGCTGAGTGTCCCCGAACCCCCTCACCAGCGCCCCCTAGCGGCGGCCCTTGGAAGTGCACCTGTGCGCAGCCAGAGTCGGGTGGGCGGGGTCAGGCTCCGGCCAGGGGCGGGGCCTGGGGCTCATCAAGAGCTGCTGGGCCAGGTGCGGACCCTTCCCCTTTGAGTGGTGCTGCCTTGCCGGGGGGCTTTTTGCCGCGCAGGCCTGTGTGCCTGCCGTTTTGGAAGAGGCCGCGGTCGCCGCTCGTCCCTGGCTTCCAGGGGGTGCCCTCCCCTGACGGGGACCCCGGCCCTCCGTCTAGGGCGTCTGCGGGCGCACGGCCCCGCCGCTGGGGCCGTGAGTGCGAGGGGAGGGTGCAGGCGTGCCCCGGGAGGAAGTTTGGGGCTTCCGCGAAGGGCAAGTGGGCCCCGTTCCCCCATGGGGGAGGACAATCCGGTACCCCCATGGGTGCAGGGGTGGCCGCAGCCCGTTGGGGGCTGAGGGTCCCCGAACCCCCTCACCAGCGCCCCCTAGCGGCGGCCCTAGGAAGTGCACCTGTGCGCAGCCAGAGTCGGGTGGGCGGGGTCAGGCTCCGGCCAGGGGCGGGGCCTGGGGCTCATCAAGAGCTGCTGGGCCAGGTGCGGACCCTTCCCCTTTGAGTGGTGCTGCCTTGCCGGGGGCTTTTTGCCGCCAGGCCTGTGTGCCTGCCGTTTTGGAAGAGGCCGCGGTCGCCGCTCGTCCCTGGCTTCCAGGGGGTGCCCTCCCCTGACGGGGACCCCGGCCCTCCGTCTAGGGCGTCTGCGGGCGCACGGCCCCGCGGCTGGGGCCGTGAGTGCGAGGGGAGGGTGCAGGCGTGCCCCGGGAGGAAGGTTGGGGCTTTCGGGAAGGGCAAGGGGGCCCCGTTCCCCCATGGGGGAGGACAATCCGGTACCCCCATGGGTGCAAGGGTGGCCCTAGCCCGTTGGGGGCTGAGGGTCCCCGAACCCCCTCACCAGCGCCCCCTAGCGGCGGCCCTAGGAAGTGCACCTGTGCGCAGCCAGAGTCGGGTGGGCGGGGTCAGGCTCCGGCCAGGGGCGGGGCCTGGGGCTCATCAAGAGCTGCTGGGCCAGGTGCGGACCCTTCCCCTTTGAGTGGTGCTGCCTTGCCGGGGGCTTTTTGCCGCGCAGGCCTGTGTGCCTGCCGTTTTGGAAGAGGCCGCGGTCGCCGCTCGTCCCTGGCTTCCAGGGGGTGCCCTCCCCTGACGGGGACCCCGGCCCTCCGTCTAGGGCGTCTGCGGGCGCACGGCCCCGCGGCTGGGGCCGTGAGTGCGAGGGGAGGGTGCAGGCGTGCCCCGGGAGGAAGGTTGGGGCTTTCGGGAAGGGCAAGGGGGCCCCGTACCCCCATGGGGGAGGACAATCCGGTACCCCCATGGGTGCAAGGGTGGCCCTAGCCCGTTGGGGGCTGAGGGTCCCCGAACCCCCTCACCAGCGCCCCCTAGCGGCGGCCCTAGGAAGTGCACCTGTGCGCAGCCAGAGTCGGGTGGGCGGGGTCAGGCTCCGGCCAGGGGCGGGGCCTGGGGCTCATCAAGAGCTGCTGGGCCAGGTGCGGACCCTTCCCCTTTGAGTGGTGCTGCCTTGCCGGGGGCTTTTTGCCGCGCAGGCCTGTGTGCCTGCCGTTTTGGAAGAGGCCGCGGTCGCCGCTCGTCCCTGGCTTCCAGGGGGTGCCCTCCCCTGACGGGGACCCCGGCCCTCCGTCTAGGGCGTCTGCGGGCGCACGGCCCCGCCGCTGGGGCTGTGAGTGCGAGGGGAGGGTGCAGGCGTGCCCCGGGAGGAAGGTTGGGGCTTCCGCGAAGGGGAAGGGGGCCCCGTTCCCCCATGGCGGAGGACAACCCGTACCCCCATGGGTGCAGGGGTGGCCGCAGCCCGTTGGGGGCTGAGGGTCCCCGAACCCCCTCACCAGCGCCCCCTTGCGGCGGCCCTAGGAAGTGCACCTGTGCGCAGCCAGAGTCGGGTGGGCGGGGTCAGGCTCCGGCCAGGGGCGGGGCCTGGGGCTCATCAAGAGCTGCTGGGCCAGGTGCGGACCCTTCCCCTTTGAGTGGTGCTGCCTTGCCGGGGGCTTTTTGCCGCGCAGGCCTGTGTGCCTGCCGTTTTGGAAGAGGCCGCGGTCGCCGCTCGTCCCTGGCTTCCAGGGGGTGCCCTCCCCTGACGGGGACCCCGGCCCTCCCGTCTAGGGCGTCTGCGGGCGCACGGCCCCGCGGCTGGGGCCGTGAGTGCGAGGGGAGGGTGCAGGCGTGCCCCGGGAGGAAGGTTGGGGCTTTCGGGAAGGGCAAGGGGGCCCCGTTCCCCCATGGGGGAGGACAATCCGGTACCCCCATGGGTGCAAGGGTGGCCCTAGCCCGTTGGGGGCTGAGGGTCCCCGAACCCCCTCACCAGCGCCCCCTAGCGGCGGCCCTAGGAAGTGCACCTGTGCGCAGCCAGAGTCGGGTGGGCGGGGTCAGGCTCCGGCCAGGGGCGGGGCCTGGGGCTCATCAAGAGCTGCTGGGCCAGGTGCGGACCCTTCCCCTTTGAGTGGTGCTGCCTTGCCGGGGGCTTTTTGCCGCGCAGGCCTGTGTGCCTGCCGTTTTGGAAGAGGCCGCGGTCGCCGCTCGTCCCTGGCTTCCAGGGGGTGCCCTCCCCTGACGGGGACCCCGGCCCTCCGTCTAGGGCGTCTGCGGGCGCACGGCCCCGCGGCTGGGGCCGTGAGTGCGAGGGGAGGGTGCAGGCGTGCCCCGGGAGGAAGGTTGGGGCTTTCGGGAAGGGCAAGGGGGCCCCGTTCCCCCATGGGGGAGGACAATCCGGTACCCCCATGGGTGCAGGGGTGGCCGCAGCCCGTTGGGGGCTGAGGGTCCCCGAACCCCCTCACCAGCGCCCCCTTGCGGCGGCCCTAGGAAGTGCACCTGTGCGCAGCCAGAGTCGGGTGGGCGGGGTCAGGCTCCGGCCAGGGGCGGGGCCTGGGGCTCATCAAGAGCTGCTGGGCCAGGTGCGGACCCTTCCCCTTTGAGTGGTGCTGCCTTGCCGGGGGCTTTTTGCCGCGCAGGCCTGTGTGCCTGCCGTTTTGGAAGAGGCCGCGGTCGCCGCTCGTCCCTGGCTTCCAGGGGGTGCCCTCCCCTGACGGGGACCCCGGCCCTCCGTCTAGGGCGTCTGCGGGCGCACGGCCCCGCCGCTGGGGCCGTGAGTGCGAGGGGAGGGTGCAGGCGTGCCCCGGGAGGAAGGTTGGGGCTTCCGCGAAGGGGAAGGGGGCCCCGTTCCCCCATGGCGGAGGACAACCCGTACCCCCATGGGTGCAGGGGTGGCCGCAGCCCGTTGGGGGCTGAGGGTCCCCGAACCCCCTCACCAGCGCCCCCTAGCGGCGTCCCTAGGAAGTGCACCTGTGCGCAGCCAGAGTCGGGTGGGCGGGGTCAGGCTCCGGCCAGGGGCGGGGCCTGGGGCTCATCAAGAGCTGCTGGGCCAGGTGCGGACCCTTCCCCTTTGAGTGGTGCTGCCTTGCCGGGGGCTTTTTGCCGCGCAGGCCTGTGTGCCTGCCGTTTTGGAAGAGGCCGCGGTCGCCGCTCGTCCCTGGCTTCCAGGGGGTGCCCTCCCCTGACGGGGACCCCGGCCCTCCGTCTAGGGCGTCTGCGGGCGCACGGCCCCGCCGCTGGGGCTGTGAGTGCGAGGGGAGGGTGCAGGCGTGCCCCGGGAGGAAGGTTGGGGCTTTCGCGAAGGGCAAGGGGGCCCCGTTCCCCCATGGGGGAGGACAATCCGGTACCCCCATGGGTGCAAGGGTGGCCCTAGCCCGTTGGGGGCTGAGGGTCCCCGAACCCCCTCACCAGCGCCCCCTAGCGGCGTCCCTAGGAAGTGCACCTGTGCGCAGCCAGAGTCGGGTGGGCGGGGTCAGGCTCCGGCCAGGGGCGGGGCCTGGGGCTCATCAAGAGCTGCTGGGCCAGGTGCGGACCCTTCCCCTTTGAGTGGTGCTGCCTTGCCGGGGGCTTTTTGCCGCGCAGGCCTGTGTGCCTGCCGTTTTGGAAGAGGCCGCGGTCGCCGCTCGTCCCTGGCTTCCAGGGGGTGCCCTCCCCTGACGGGGACCCCGGCCCTCCTTCTAGGGCGTCTGCGGGCGCACGGCCCCGCCGCTGGGGCCGTGAGTGCGAGTGGAGGGTGCAGGCGTGCCCCGGGAGGAAGGTTGGGGCTTCCGCGAAGGGGAAGAGGGCCCCGTTCCCCACATGGCGGAGACAATCCCGTACCCCCATGGGTGCAGGGGTGGCCCCAGCCCGGTGGGGGCTGAGTGTCCCCGAACCCCCTCACCAGCGCCCCCTAGCGGCGGCCCTTGGAAGTGCACCTGTGCGCAGCCAGAGTCGGGTGGGCGGGGTCAGGCTCCGGCCAGGGGCGGGGCCTGGGGCTCATCAAGAGCTGCTGGGCCAGGTGCGGACCCTTCCCCTTTGAGTGGTGCTGCCTTGCCGGGGGGCTTTTTGCCGCGCAGGCCTGTGTGCCTGCCGTTTTGGAAGAGGCCGCGGTCGCCGCTCGTCCCTGGCTTCCAGGGGGTGCCCTCCCCTGACGGGGACCCCGGCCCTCCGTCTAGGGCGTCTGCGGGCGCACGGCCCCGCCGCTGGGGCCGTGAGTGCGAGGGGAGGGTGCAGGCGTGCCCCGGGAGGAAGTTTGGGGCTTCCGCGAAGGGCAAGGGGGCCCCGTTCCCCCATGGGGGAGGACAATCCGGTACCCCCATGGGTGCAGGGGTGGCCGCAGCCCGTTGGGGGCTGAGGGTCCCCGAACCCCCTCACCAGCGCCCCCTAGCGGCGGCCCTAGGAAGTGCACCTGTGCGCAGCCAGAGTCGGGTGGGCGGGGTCAGGCTCCGGCCAGGGGCGGGGCCTGGGGCTCATCAAGAGCTGCTGGGCCAGGTGCGGACCCTTCCCCTTTGAGTGGTGCTGCCTTGCCGGGGGCTTTTTGCCGCGCAGGCCTGTGTGCCTGCCGTTTTGGAAGAGGCCGCGGTCGCCGCTCGTCCCTGGCTTCCAGGGGGTGCCCTCCCCTGACGGGGACCCCGGCCCTCCCGTCTAGGGCGTCTGCGGGCGCACGGCCCCGCGGCTGGGGCCGTGAGTGCGAGGGGAGGGTGCAGGCGTGCCCCGGGAGGAAGGTTGGGGCTTTCGGGAAGGGCAAGGGGGCCCCGTTCCCCCATGGGGGAGGACAATCCGGTACCCCCATGGGTGCAAGGGTGGCCCTAGCCCGTTGGGGGCTGAGGGTCCCCGAACCCCCTCACCAGCGCCCCCTAGCGGCGGCCCTAGGAAGTGCACCTGTGCGCAGCCAGAGTCGGGTGGGCGGGGTCAGGCTCCGGCCAGGGGCGGGGCCTGGGGCTCATCAAGAGCTGCTGGGCCAGGTGCGGACCCTTCCCCTTTGAGTGGTGCTGCCTTGCCGGGGGCTTTTTGCCGCGCAGGCCTGTGTGCCTGCCGTTTTGGAAGAGGCCGCGGTCGCCGCTCGTCCCTGGCTTCCAGGGGGTGCCCTCCCCTGACGGGGACCCCGGCCCTCCCGTCTAGGGCGTCTGCGGGCGCACGGCCCCGCGGCTGGGGCCGTGAGTGTGAGGGGAGGGTGCAGGCGTGCCCCGGGAGGAAGGTTGGGGCTTTCGGGAAGGGCAAGGGGGCCCCGTTCCCCCATGGGGGAGGACAATCCGGTACCCCCATGGGTGCAAGGGTGGCCCTAGCCCGTTGGGGGCTGAGGGTCCCCGAACCCCCTCACCAGCGCCCCCTAGCGGCGGCCCTAGGAAGTGCACCTGTGCGCAGCCAGAGTCGGGTGGGCGGGGTCAGGCTCCGGCCAGGGGCGGGGCCTGGGGCTCATCAAGAGCTGCTGGGCCAGGTGCGGACCCTTCCCCTTTGAGTGGTGCTGCCTTGCCGGGGGCTTTTTGCCGCGCAGGCCTGTGTGCCTGCCGTTTTGGAAGAGGCCGCGGTCGCCGCTCGTCCCTGGCTTCCAGGGGGTGCCCTCCCCTGACGGGGACCCCGGCCCTCCGTCTAGGGCGTCTGCGGGCGCACGGCCCCGCGGCTGGGGCCGTGAGTGCGAGGGGAGGGTGCAGGCGTGCCCCGGGAGGAAGGTTGGGGCTTTCGGGAAGGGCAAGGGGGCCCCGTTCCCCCATGGGGGAGGACAATCCGGTACCCCCATGGGTGCAAGGGTGGCCCTAGCCCGTTGGGGGCTGAGGGTCCCCGAACCCCCTCACCAGCGCCCCCTAGCGGCGGCCCTAGGAAGTGCACCTGTGCGCAGCCAGAGTCGGGTGGGCGGGGTCAGGCTCCGGCCAGGGGCGGGGCCTGGGGCTCATCAAGAGCTGCTGGGCCAGGTGCGGACCCTTCCCCTTTGAGTGGTGCTGCCTTGCCGGGGGGCTTTTTGCCGCGCAGGCCTGTGTGCCTGCCGTTTTGGAAGAGGCCGCGGTCGCCGCTCGTCCCTGGCTTCCAGGGGGTGCCCTCCCCTGACGGGGACCCCGGCCCTCCGTCTAGGGCGTCTGCGGGCGCACGGCCCCGCCGCTGGGGCCGTGAGTGCGAGGGGAGGGTGCAGGCGTGCCCCGGGAGGAAGTTTGGGGCTTCCGCGAAGGGCAAGGGGGCCCCGTTCCCCCATGGGGGAGGACAATCCGGTACCCCCATGGGTGCAGGGGTGGCCGCAGCCCGTTGGGGGCTGAGGGTCCCCGAACCCCCTCACCAGCGCCCCCTAGCGGCGGCCCTAGGAAGTGCACCTGTGCGCAGCCAGAGTCGGGTGGGCGGGGTCAGGCTCCGGCCAGGGGCGGGGCCTGGGGCTCATCAAGAGCTGCTGGGCCAGGTGCGGACCCTTCCCCTTTGAGTGGTGCTGCCTTGCCGGGGGGCTTTTTGCCGCGCAGGCCTGTGTGCCTGCCGTTTTGGAAGAGGCCGCGGTCGCCGCTCGTCCCTGGCTTCCAGGGGGTGCCCTCCCCTGACGGGGACCCCGGCCCTCCGTCTAGGGCGTCTGCGGGCGCACGGCCCCGCCGCTGGGGCCGTGAGTGCGAGGGGAGGGTGCAGGCGTGCCCCGGGAGGAAGTTTGGGGCTTCCGCGAAGGGCAAGGGGGCCCCGTTCCCCCATGGGGGAGGACAATCCGGTACCCCCATGGGTGCAGGGGTGGCCGCAGCCCGTTGGGGGCTGAGGGTCCCCGAACCCCCTCACCAGCGCCCCCTTGCGGCGGCCCTAGGAAGTGCACCTGTGCGCAGCCAGAGTCGGGTGGGCGGGGTCAGGCTCCGGCCAGGGGCGGGGCCTGGGGCTCATCAAGAGCTGCTGGGCCAGGTGCGGACCCTTCCCCTTTGAGTGGTGCTGCCTTGCCGGGGGCTTTTTGCCGCGCAGGCCTGTGTGCCTGCCGTTTTGGAAGAGGCCGCGGTCGCCGCTCGTCCCTGGCTTCCAGGGGGTGCCCTCCCCTGACGGGGACCCCGGCCCTCCGTCTAGGGCGTCTGCGGGCGCACGGCCCCGCCGCTGGGGCTGTGAGTGCGAGGGGAGGGTGCAGGCGTGCCCCGGGAGGAAGGTTGGGGCTTCCGCGAAGGGGAAGAGGGCCCCGTTCCCCACATGGCGGAGACAATCCCGTACCCCCATGGGTGCAGGGGTGGCCCCAGCCCGGTGGGGGCTGAGTGTCCCCGAACCCCCTCACCAGCGCCCCCTAGCGGCGGCCCTTGGAAGTGCACCTGTGCGCAGCCAGAGTCGGGTGGGCGGGGTCAGGCTCCGGCCAGGGGCGGGGCCTGGGGCTCATCAAGAGCTGCTGGGCCAGGTGCGGACCCTTCCCCTTTGAGTGGTGCTGCCTTGCCGGGGGGCTTTTTGCCGCGCAGGCCTGTGTGCCTGCCGTTTTGGAAGAGGCCGCGGTCGCCGCTCGTCCCTGGCTTCCAGGGGGTGCCCTCCCCTGACGGGGACCCCGGCCCTCCGTCTAGGGCGTCTGCGGGCGCACGGCCCCGCCGCTGGGGCCGTGAGTGCGAGGGGAGGGTGCAGGCGTGCCCCGGGAGGAAGTTTGGGGCTTCCGCGAAGGGCAAGGGGGCCCCGTTCCCCCATGGGGGAGGACAATCCGGTACCCCCATGGGTGCAGGGGTGGCCGCAGCCCGTTGGGGGCTGAGGGTCCCCGAACCCCCTCACCAGCGCCCCCTAGCGGCGGCCCTAGGAAGTGCACCTGTGCGCAGCCAGAGTCGGGTGGGCGGGGTCAGGCTCCGGCCAGGGGCGGGGCCTGGGGCTCATCAAGAGCTGCTGGGCCAGGTGCGGACCCTTCCCCTTTGAGTGGTGCTGCCTTGCCGGGGGCTTTTTGCCGCGCAGGCCTGTGTGCCTGCCGTTTTGGAAGAGGCCGCGGTCGCCGCTCGTCCCTGGCTTCCAGGGGGTGCCCTCCCCTGACGGGGACCCCGGCCCTCCCGTCTAGGGCGTCTGCGGGCGCACGGCCCCGCGGCTGGGGCCGTGAGTGCGAGGGGAGGGTGCAGGCGTGCCCCGGGAGGAAGGTTGGGGCTTTCGGGAAGGGCAAGGGGGCCCCGTTCCCCCATGGGGGAGGACAATCCGGTACCCCCATGGGTGCAAGGGTGGCCCTAGCCCGTTGTGGGCTGAGGGTCCCCGAACCCCCTCACCAGCGCCCCCTAGCGGCGGCCCTAGGAAGTGCACCTGTGCGCAGCCAGAGTCGGGTGGGCGGGGTCAGGCTCCGGCCAGGGGCGGGGCCTGGGGCTCATCAAGAGCTGCTGGGCCAGGTGCGGACCCTTCCCCTTTGAGTGGTGCTGCCTTGCCGGGGGCTTTTTGCCGCGCAGGCCTGTGTGCCTGCCGTTTTGGAAGAGGCCGCGGTCGCCGCTCGTCCCTGGCTTCCAGGGGGTGCCCTCCCCTGACGGGGACCCCGGCCCTCCGTCTAGGGCGTCTGCGGGCGCACGGCCCCGCGGCTGGGGCCGTGAGTGCGAGGGGAGGGTGCAGGCGTGCCCCGGGAGGAAGGTTGGGGCTTTCGGGAAGGGCAAGGGGGCCCCGTTCCCCCATGGGGGAGGACAATCCGGTACCCCCATGGGTGCAAGGGTGGCCCTAGCCCGTTGGGGGCTGAGGGTCCCCGAACCCCCTCACCAGCGCCCCCTAGCGGCGGCCCTAGGAAGTGCACCTGTGCGCAGCCAGAGTCGGGTGGGCGGGGTCAGGCTCCGGCCAGGGGCGGGGCCTGGGGCTCATCAAGAGCTGCTGGGCCAGGTGCGGACCCTTCCCCTTTGAGTGGTGCTGCCTTGCCGGGGGCTTTTTGCCGCGCAGGCCTGTGTGCCTGCCGTTTTGGAAGAGGCCGCGGTCGCCGCTCGTCCCTGGCTTCCAGGGGGTGCCCTCCCCTGACGGGGACCCCGGCCCTCCGTCTAGGGCGTCTGCGGGCGCACGGCCCCGCGGCTGGGGCCGTGAGTGCGAGGGGAGGGTGCAGGCGTGCCCCGGGAGGAAGGTTGGGGCTTTCGGGAAGGGCAAGGGGGCCCCGTTCCCCCATGGGGGAGGACAATCCGGTACCCCCATGGGTGCAAGGGTGGCCCTAGCCCGTTGGGGGCTGAGGGTCCCCGAACCCCCTCACCAGCGCCCCCTAGCGGCGGCCCTAGGAAGTGCACCTGTGCGCAGCCAGAGTCGGGTGGGCGGGGTCAGGCTCCGGCCAGGGGCGGGGCCTGGGGCTCATCAAGAGCTGCTGGGCCAGGTGCGGACCCTTCCCCTTTGAGTGGTGCTGCCTTGCCGGGGGCTTTTTGCCGCGCAGGCCTGTGTGCCTGCCGTTTTGGAAGAGGCCGCGGTCGCCGCTCGTCCCTGGCTTCCAGGGGGTGCCCTCCCCTGACGGGGACCCCGGCCCTCCGTCTAGGGCGTCTGCGGGCGCACGGCCCCGCCGCTGGGGCTGTGAGTGCGAGGGGAGGGTGCAGGCGTGCCCCGGGAGGAAGGTTGGGGCTTCCGCGAAGGGGAAGGGGGCCCCGTTCCCCCATGGCGGAGGACAACCCGTACCCCCATGGGTGCAGGGGTGGCCGCAGCCCGTTGGGGGCTGAGGGTCCCCGAACCCCCTCACCAGCGCCCCCTTGCGGCGGCCCTAGGAAGTGCACCTGTGCGCAGCCAGAGTCGGGTGGGCGGGGTCAGGCTCCGGCCAGGGGCGGGGCCTGGGGCTCATCAAGAGCTGCTGGGCCAGGTGCGGACCCTTCCCCTTTGAGTGGTGCTGCCTTGCCGGGGGCTTTTTGCCGCGCAGGCCTGTGTGCCTGCCGTTTTGGAAGAGGCCGCGGTCGCCGCTCGTCCCTGGCTTCCAGGGGGTGCCCTCCCCTGACGGGGACCCCGGCCCTCCGTCTAGGGCGTCTGCGGGCGCACGGCCCCGCCGCTGGGGCTGTGAGTGCGAGGGGAGGGTGCAGGCGTGCCCCGGGAGGAAGGTTGGGGCTTCCGCGAAGGGGAAGGGGGCCCCGTTCCCCCATGGCGGAGGACAACCCGTACCCCCATGGGTGCAGGGGTGGCCGCAGCCCGTTGGGGGCTGAGGGTCCCCGAACCCCCTCACCAGCGCCCCCTTGCGGCGGCCCTAGGAAGTGCACCTGTGCGCAGCCAGAGTCGGGTGGGCGGGGTCAGGCTCCGGCCAGGGGCGGGGCCTGGGGCTCATCAAGAGCTGCTGGGCCAGGTGCGGACCCTTCCCCTTTGAGTGGTGCTGCCTTGCCGGGGGCTTTTTGCCGCGCAGGCCTGTGTGCCTGCCGTTTTGGAAGAGGCCGCGGTCGCCGCTCGTCCCTGGCTTCCAGGGGGTGCCCTCCCCTGACGGGGACCCCGGCCCTCCTTCTAGGGCGTCTGCGGGCGCACGGCCCCGCCGCTGGGGCCGTGAGTGCGAGTGGAGGGTGCAGGCGTGCCCCGGGAGGAAGGTTGGGGCTTCCGCGAAGGGGAAGAGGGCCCCGTTCCCCACATGGCGGAGACAATCCCGTACCCCCATGGGTGCAGGGGTGGCCCCAGCCCGGTGGGGGCTGAGTGTCCCCGAACCCCCTCACCAGCGCCCCCTAGCGGCGGCCCTTGGAAGTGCACCTGTGCGCAGCCAGAGTCGGGTGGGCGGGGTCAGGCTCCGGCCAGGGGCGGGGCCTGGGGCTCATCAAGAGCTGCTTGGCCAGGTGCGGACCCTTCCCCTTTGAGTGGTGCTGCCTTGCCGGGGGGCTTTTTGCCGCGCAGGCCTGTGTGCCTGCCGTTTTGGAAGAGGCCGCGGTCGCCGCTCGTCCCTGGCTTCCAGGGGGTGCCCTCCCCTGACGGGGACCCCGGCCCTCCGTCTAGGGCGTCTGCGGGCGCACGGCCCCGCCGCTGGGGCCGTGAGTGCGAGGGGAGGGTGCAGGCGTGCCCCGGGAGGAAGTTTGGGGCTTCCGCGAAGGGCAAGGGGGCCCCGTTCCCCCATGGGGGAGGACAATCCGGTACCCCCATGGGTGCAGGGGTGGCCGCAGCCCGTTGGGGGCTGAGGGTCCCCGAACCCCCTCACCAGCGCCCCCTAGCGGCGGCCCTAGGAAGTGCACCTGTGCGCAGCCAGAGTCGGGTGGGCGGGGTCAGGCTCCGGCCAGGGGCGGGGCCTGGGGCTCATCAAGAGCTGCTGGGCCAGGTGCGGACCCTTCCCCTTTGAGTGGTGCTGCCTTGCCGGGGGCTTTTTGCCGCGCAGGCCTGTGTGCCTGCCGTTTTGGAAGAGGCCGCGGTCGCCGCTCGTCCCTGGCTTCCAGGGGGTGCCCTCCCCTGACGGGGACCCCGGCCCTCCCGTCTAGGGCGTCTGCGGGCGCACGGCCCCGCGGCTGGGGCCGTGAGTGCGAGGGGAGGGTGCAGGCGTGCCCCGGGAGGAAGGTTGGGGCTTTCGGGAAGGGCAAGGGGGCCCCGTTCCCCCATGGGGGAGGACAATCCGGTACCCCCATGGGTGCAGGGGTGGCCGCAGCCCGTTGGGGGCTGAGGGTCCCCGAACCCCCTCACCAGCGCCCCCTTGCGGCGGCCCTAGGAAGTGCACCTGTGCGCAGCCAGAGTCGGGTGGGCGGGGTCAGGCTCCGGCCAGGGGCGGGGCCTGGGGCTCATCAAGAGCTGCTGGGCCAGGTGCGGACCCTTCCCCTTTGAGTGGTGCTGCCTTGCCGGGGGCTTTTTGCCGCGCAGGCCTGTGTGCCTGCCGTTTTGGAAGAGGCCGCGGTCGCCGCTCGTCCCTGGCTTCCAGGGGGTGCCCTCCCCTGACGGGGACCCCGGCCCTCCGTCTAGGGCGTCTGCGGGCGCACGGCCCCGCCGCTGGGGCCGTGAGTGCGAGGGGAGGGTGCAGACGTGCCCCGGGAGGAAGGTTAGGGCTTTCGGGAAGGGCAAGGGGGCCCCGTTCCCCCATGGGGGAGGACAATCCGGTACCCCCATGGGTGCAAGGGTGGCCCTAGCCCGTTGGGGGCTGAGGGTCCCCGAACCCCCTCACCAGCGCCCCCTAGCGGCGGCCCTAGGAAGTGCACCTGTGCGCAGCCAGAGTCGGGTGGGCGGGGTCAGGCTCCGGCCAGGGGCGGGGCCTGGGGCTCATCAAGAGCTGCTGGGCCAGGTGCGGACCCTTCCCCTTTGAGTGGTGCTGCCTTGCCGGGGGCTTTTTGCCGCGCAGGCCTGTGTGCCTGCCGTTTTGGAAGAGGCCGCGGTCGCCGCTCGTCCCTGGCTTCCAGGGGGTGCCCTCCCCTGACGGGGACCCCGGCCCTCCTTCTAGGGCGTCTGCGGGCGCACGGCCCCGCCGCTGGGGCCGTGAGTGCGAGTGGAGGGTGCAGGCGTGCCCCGGGAGGAAGGTTGGGGCTTCCGCGAAGGGGAAGAGGGCCCCGTTCCCCACATGGCGGAGACAATCCCGTACCCCCATGGGTGCAGGGGTGGCCCCAGCCCGGTGGGGGCTGAGTGTCCCCGAACCCCCTCACCAGCGCCCCCTAGCGGCGGCCCTTGGAAGTGCACCTGTGCGCAGCCAGAGTCGGGTGGGCGGGGTCAGGCTCCGGCCAGGGGCGGGGCCTGGGGCTCATCAAGAGCTGCTGGGCCAGGTGCGGACCCTTCCCCTTTGAGTGGTGCTGCCTTGCCGGGGGGCTTTTTGCCGCGCAGGCCTGTGTGCCTGCCGTTTTGGAAGAGGCCGCGGTCGCCGCTCGTCCCTGGCTTCCAGGGGGTGCCCTCCCCTGACGGGGACCCCGGCCCTCCGTCTAGGGCGTCTGCGGGCGCACGGCCCCGCGGCTGGGGCCGTGAGTGCGAGGGGAGGGTGCAGGCGTGCCCCGGGAGGAAGGTTGGGGCTTTCGGGAAGGGCAAGGGGGCCCCGTTCCCCCATGGGGGAGGACAATCCGGTACCCCCATGGGTGCAAGGGTGGCCCTAGCCCGTTGGGGGCTGAGGGTCCCCGAACCCCCTCACCAGCGCCCCCTAGCGGCGGCCCTAGGAAGTGCACCTGTGCGCAGCCAGAGTCGGGTGGGCGGGGTCAGGCTCCGGCCAGGGGCGGGGCCTGGGGCTCATCAAGAGCTGCTGGGCCAGGTGCGGACCCTTCCCCTTTGAGTGGTGCTGCCTTGCCGGGGGCTTTTTGCCGCGCAGGCCTGTGTGCCTGCCGTTTTGGAAGAGGCCGCGGTCGCCGCTCCTCCCTGGCTTCCAGGGGGTGCCCTCCCCTGACGGGGACCCCGGCCCTCCGTCTAGGGCGTCTGCGGGCGCACGGCCCCGCGGCTGGGGCCGTGAGTGCGAGGGGAGGGTGCAGGCGTGCCCCGGGAGGAAGGTTGGGGCTTTCGGGAAGGGCAAGGGGGCCCCGTTCCCCCATGGGGGAGGACAATCCGGTACCCCCATGGGTGCAAGGGTGGCCCTAGCCCGTTGGGGGCTGAGGGTCCCCGAACCCCCTCACCAGCGCCCCCTAGCGGCGGCCCTAGGAAGTGCACCTGTGCGCAGCCAGAGTCGGGTGGGCGGGGTCAGGCTCCGGCCAGGGGCGGGGCCTGGGGCTCATCAAGAGCTGCTGGGCCAGGTGCGGACCCTTCCCCTTTGAGTGGTGCTGCCTTGCCGGGGGCTTTTTGCCGCGCAGGCCTGTGTGCCTGCCGTTTTGGAAGAGGCCGCGTTCGCCGCTCGTCCCTGGCTTCCAGGGGGTGCCCTCCCCTGACGGGGACCCCGGCCCTCCGTCTAGGGCGTCTGCGGGCGCACGGCCCCGCCGCTGGGGCTGTGAGTGCGAGGGGAGGGTGCAGGCGTGCCCCGGGAGGAAGGTTGGGGCTTCCGCGAAGGGGAAGGGGGCCCCGTTCCCCCATGGCGGAGGACAACCCGTACCCCCATGGGTGCAGGGGTGGCCGCAGCCCGTTGGGGGCTGAGGGTCCCCGAACCCCCTCACCAGCGCCCCCTTGCGGCGGCCCTAGGAAGTGCACCTGTGCGCAGCCAGAGTCGGGTGGGCGGGGTCAGGCTCCGGCCAGGGGCGGGGCCTGGGGCTCATCAAGAGCTGCTGGGCCAGGTGCGGACCCTTCCCCTTTGAGTGGTGCTGCCTTGCCGGGGGCTTTTTGCCGCGCAGGCCTGTGTGCCTGCCGTTTTGGAAGAGGCCGCGGTCGCCGCTCGTCCCTGGCTTCCAGGGGGTGCCCTCCCCTGACGGGGACCCCGGCCCTCCCGTCTAGGGCGTCTGCGGGCGCACGGCCCCGCGGCTGGGGCCGTGAGTGCGAGGGGAGGGTGCAGGCGTGCCCCGGGAGGAAGGTTGGGGCTTTCGGGAAGGGCAAGGGGGCCCCGTTCCCCCATGGGGGAGGACAATCCGGTACCCCCATGGGTGCAAGGGTGGCCCTAGCCCGTTGGGGGCTGAGGGTCCCCGAACCCCCTCACCAGCGCCCCCTAGCGGCGGCCCTAGGAAGTGCACCTGTGCGCAGCCAGAGTCGGGTGGGCGGGGTCAGGCTCCGGCCAGGGGCGGGGCCTGGGGCTCATCAAGAGCTGCTGGGCCAGGTGCGGACCCTTCCCCTTTGAGTGGTGCTGCCTTGCCGGGGGCTTTTTGCCGCGCAGGCCTGTGTGCCTGCCGTTTTGGAAGAGGCCGCGGTCGCCGCTCGTCCCTGGCTTCCAGGGGGTGCCCTCCCCTGACGGGGACCCCGGCCCTCCTTCTAGGGCGTCTGCGGGCGCACGGCCCCGCCGCTGGGGCCGTGAGTGCGAGTGGAGGGTGCAGGCGTGCCCCGGGAGGAAGGTTGGGGCTTCCGCGAAGGGGAAGAGGGCCCCGTTCCCCACATGGCGGAGACAATCCCGTACCCCCATGGGTGCAGGGGTGGCCCCAGCCCGGTGGGGGCTGAGTGTCCCCGAACCCCCTCACCAGCGCCCCCTAGCGGCGGCCCTTGGAAGTGCACCTGTGCGCAGCCAGAGTCGGGTGGGCGGGGTCAGGCTCCGGCCAGGGGCGGGGCCTGGGGCTCATCAAGAGCTGCTGGGCCAGGTGCGGACCCTTCCCCTTTGAGTGGTGCTGCCTTGCCGGGGGGCTTTTTGCCGCGCAGGCCTGTGTGCCTGCCGTTTTGGAAGAGGCCGCGGTCGCCGCTCGTCCCTGGCTTCCAGGGGGTGCCCTCCCCTGACGGGGACCCCGGCCCTCCGTCTAGGGCGTCTGCGGGCGCACGGCCCCGCCGCTGGGGCCGTGAGTGCGAGGGGAGGGTGCAGGCGTGCCCCGGGAGGAAGTTTGGGGCTTCCGCGAAGGGCAAGGGGGCCCCGTTCCCCCATGGGGGAGGACAATCCGGTACCCCCATGGGTGCAGGGGTGGCCGCAGCCCGTTGGGGGCTGAGGGTCCCCGAACCCCCTCACCAGCGCCCCCTAGCGGCGGCCCTAGGAAGTGCACCTGTGCGCAGCCAGAGTCGGGTGGGCGGGGTCAGGCTCCGGCCAGGGGCGGGGCCTGGGGCTCATCAAGAGCTGCTGGGCCAGGTGCGGACCCTTCCCCTTTGAGTGGTGCTGCCTTGCCGGGGGCTTTTTGCCGCGCAGGCCTGTGTGCCTGCCGTTTTGGAAGAGGCCGCGGTCGCCGCTCGTCCCTGGCTTCCAGGGGGTGCCCTCCCCTGACGGGGACCCCGGCCCTCCGTCTAGGGCCTCTGCGGGCGCACGGCCCCGCGGCTGGGGCCGTGAGTGCGAGGGGAGGGTGCAGGCGTGCCCCGGGAGGAAGGTTGGGGCTTTCGGGAAGGGCAATGGGGCCCCGTTCCCCCATGGGGGAGGACAATCCGGTACCCCCATGGGTGCAAGGGTGGCCCTAGCCCGTTGGGGGCTGAGGGTCCCCGAACCCCCTCACCAGCGCCCCCTAGCGGCGGCCCTAGGAAGTGCACCTGTGCGCAGCCAGAGTCGGGTGGGCGGGGTCAGGCTCCGGCCAGGGGCGGGGCCTGGGGCTCATCAAGAGCTGCTGGGCCAGGTGCGGACCCTTCCCCTTTGAGTGGTGCTGCCTTGCCGGGGGCTTTTTGCCGCGCAGGCCTGTGTGCCTGCCGTTTTGGAAGAGGCCGCGGTCGCCGCTCCTCCCTGGCTTCCAGGGGGTGCCCTCCCCTGACGGGGACCCCGGCCCTCCGTCTAGGGCGTCTGCGGGCGCACGGCCCCGCGGCTGGGGCCGTGAGTGCGAGGGGAGGGTGCAGGCGTGCCCCGGGAGGAAGGTTGGGGCTTTCGGGAAGGGCAAGGGGGCCCCGTTCCCCCATGGGGGAGGACAATCCGGTACCCCCATGGGTGCAAGGGTGGCCCTAGCCCGTTGGGGGCTGAGGGTCCCCGAACCCCCTCACCAGCGCCCCCTAGCGGCGGCCCTAGGAAGTGCACCTGTGCGCAGCCAGAGTCGGGTGGGCGGGGTCAGGCTCCGGCCAGGGGCGGGGCCTGGGGCTCATCAAGAGCTGCTGGGCCAGGTGCGGACCCTTCCCCTTTGAGTGGTGCTGCCTTGCCGGGGGCTTT
This sequence comes from Talpa europaea, assembly GCF_964194135.1. Lineage (NCBI taxonomy): Eukaryota > Metazoa > Chordata > Mammalia > Eulipotyphla > Talpidae > Talpa > Talpa europaea. Next base: position 75,229 of record NW_028167964.1, read on the forward strand.
TTGCCGCGCAGGCCTGTGTGCCTGCCGTTTTGGAAGAGGCCGCGTTCGCCGCTCGTCCCTGGCTTCCAGGGGGTGCCCTCCCCTGACGGGGACCCCGGCCCTCCGTCTAGGGCGTCTGCGGGCGCACGGCCCCGCCGCTGGGGCTGTGAGTGCGAGGGGAGGGTGCAGGCGTGCCCCGGGAGGAAGGTTGGGGCTTCCGCGAAGGGGAAGGGGGCCCCGTTCCCCCATGGCGGAGGACAACCCGTACCCCCATGGGTGCAGGGGTGGCCGCAGCCCGTTGGGGGCTGAGGGTCCCCGAACCCCCTCACCAGCGCCCCCTTGCGGCGGCCCTAGGAAGTGCACCTGTGCGCAGCCAGAGTCGGGTGGGCGGGGTCAGGCTCCGGCCAGGGGCGGGGCCTGGGGCTCATCAAGAGCTGCTGGGCCAGGTGCGGACCCTTCCCCTTTGAGTGGTGCTGCCTTGCCGGGGGCTTTTTGCCGCGCAGGCCTGTGTGCCTGCCGTTTTGGAAGAGGCCGCGGTCGCCGCTCGTCCCTGGCTTCCAGGGGGTGCCCTCCCCTGACGGGGACCCCGGCCCTCCCGTCTAGGGCGTCTGCGGGCGCACGGCCCCGCGGCTGGGGCCGTGAGTGCGAGGGGAGGGTGCAGGCGTGCCCCGGGAGGAAGGTTGGGGCTTTCGGGAAGGGCAAGGGGGCCCCGTTCCCCCATGGGGGAGGACAATCCGGTACCCCCATGGGTGCAAGGGTGGCCCTAGCCCGTTGGGGGCTGAGGGTCCCCGAACCCCCTCACCAGCGCCCCCTAGCGGCGGCCCTAGGAAGTGCACCTGTGCGCAGCCAGAGTCGGGTGGGCGGGGTCAGGCTCCGGCCAGGGGCGGGGCCTGGGGCTCATCAAGAGCTGCTGGGCCAGGTGCGGACCCTTCCCCTTTGAGTGGTGCTGCCTTGCCGGGGGCTTTTTGCCGCGCAGGCCTGTGTGCCTGCCGTTTTGGAAGAGGCCGCGGTCGCCGCTCGTCCCTGGCTTCCAGGGGGTGCCCTCCCCTGACGGGGACCCCGGCCCTCCGTCTAGGGCGTCTGCGGGCGCACGGCCCCGCGGCTGGGGCCGTGAGTGCGAGGGGAGGGTGCAGGCGTGCCCCGGGAGGAAGGTTGGGGCTTTCGGGAAGGGCAAGGGGGCCCCGTTCCCCCATGGGGGAGGACAATCCGGTACCCCCATGGGTGCAGGGGTGGCCGCAGCCCGTTGGGGGCTGAGGGTCCCCGAACCCCCTCACCAGCGCCCCCTTGCGGCGGCCCTAGGAAGTGCACCTGTGCGCAGCCAGAGTCGGGTGGGCGGGGTCAGGCTCCGGCCAGGGGCGGGGCCTGGGGCTCATCAAGAGCTGCTGGGCCAGGTGCGGACCCTTCCCCTTTGAGTGGTGCTGCCTTGCCGGGGGCTTTTTGCCGCGCAGGCCTGTGTGCCTGCCGTTTTGGAAGAGGCCGCGGTCGCCGCTCGTCCCTGGCTTCCAGGGGGTGCCCTCCCCTGACGGGGACCCCGGCCCTCCGTCTAGGGCGTCTGCGGGCGCACGGCCCCGCCGCTGGGGCCGTGAGTGCGAGGGGAGGGTGCAGGCGTGCCCCGGGAGGAAGGTTGGGGCTTCCGCGAAGGGGAAGGGGGCCCCGTTCCCCCATGGCGGAGGACAACCCGTACCCCCATGGGTGCAGGGGTGGCCGCAGCCCGTTGGGGGCTGAGGGTCCCCGAACCCCCTCACCAGCGCCCCCTAGCGGCGTCCCTAGGAAGTGCACCTGTGCGCAGCCAGAGTCGGGTGGGCGGGGTCAGGCTCCGGCCAGGGGCGGGGCCTGGGGCTCATCAAGAGCTGCTGGGCCAGGTGCGGACCCTTCCCCTTTGAGTGGTGCTGCCTTGCCGGGGGCTTTTTGCCGCGCAGGCCTGTGTGCCTGCCGTTTTGGAAGAGGCCGCGGTCGCCGCTCGTCCCTGGCTTCCAGGGGGTGCCCTCCCCTGACGGGGACCCCGGCCCTCCGTCTAGGGCGTCTGCGGGCGCACGGCCCCGCCGCTGGGGCTGTGAGTGCGAGGGGAGGGTGCAGGCGTGCCCCGGGAGGAAGGTTGGGGCTTTCGCGAAGGGCAAGGGGGCCCCGTTCCCCCATGGGGGAGGACAATCCGGTACCCCCATGGGTGCAAGGGTGGCCCTAGCCCGTTGGGGGCTGAGGGTCCCCGAACCCCCTCACCAGCGCCCCCTAGCGGCGTCCCTAGGAAGTGCACCTGTGCGCAGCCAGAGTCGGGTGGGCGGGGTCAGGCTCCGGCCAGGGGCGGGGCCTGGGGCTCATCAAGAGCTGCTGGGCCAGGTGCGGACCCTTCCCCTTTGAGTGGTGCTGCCTTGCCGGGGGCTTTTTGCCGCGCAGGCCTGTGTGCCTGCCGTTTTGGAAGAGGCCGCGGTCGCCGCTCGTCCCTGGCTTCCAGGGGGTGCCCTCCCCTGACGGGGACCCCGGCCCTCCTTCTAGGGCGTCTGCGGGCGCACGGCCCCGCCGCTGGGGCCGTGAGTGCGAGTGGAGGGTGCAGGCGTGCCCCGGGAGGAAGGTTGGGGCTTCCGCGAAGGGGAAGAGGGCCCCGTTCCCCACATGGCGGAGACAATCCCGTACCCCCATGGGTGCAGGGGTGGCCCCAGCCCGGTGGGGGCTGAGTGTCCCCGAACCCCCTCACCAGCGCCCCCTAGCGGCGGCCCTTGGAAGTGCACCTGTGCGCAGCCAGAGTCGGGTGGGCGGGGTCAGGCTCCGGCCAGGGGCGGGGCCTGGGGCTCATCAAGAGCTGCTGGGCCAGGTGCGGACCCTTCCCCTTTGAGTGGTGCTGCCTTGCCGGGGGGCTTTTTGCCGCGCAGGCCTGTGTGCCTGCCGTTTTGGAAGAGGCCGCGGTCGCCGCTCGTCCCTGGCTTCCAGGGGGTGCCCTCCCCTGACGGGGACCCCGGCCCTCCGTCTAGGGCGTCTGCGGGCGCACGGCCCCGCCGCTGGGGCCGTGAGTGCGAGGGGAGGGTGCAGGCGTGCCCCGGGAGGAAGTTTGGGGCTTCCGCGAAGGGCAAGGGGGCCCCGTTCCCCCATGGGGGAGGACAATCCGGTACCCCCATGGGTGCAGGGGTGGCCGCAGCCCGTTGGGGGCTGAGGGTCCCCGAACCCCCTCACCAGCGCCCCCTAGCGGCGGCCCTAGGAAGTGCACCTGTGCGCAGCCAGAGTCGGGTGGGCGGGGTCAGGCTCCGGCCAGGGGCGGGGCCTGGGGCTCATCAAGAGCTGCTGGGCCAGGTGCGGACCCTTCCCCTTTGAGTGGTGCTGCCTTGCCGGGGGCTTTTTGCCGCGCAGGCCTGTGTGCCTGCCGTTTTGGAAGAGGCCGCGGTCGCCGCTCGTCCCTGGCTTCCAGGGGGTGCCCTCCCCTGACGGGGACCCCGGCCCTCCCGTCTAGGGCGTCTGCGGGCGCACGGCCCCGCGGCTGGGGCCGTGAGTGCGAGGGGAGGGTGCAGGCGTGCCCCGGGAGGAAGGTTGGGGCTTTCGGGAAGGGCAAGGGGGCCCCGTTCCCCCATGGGGGAGGACAATCCGGTACCCCCATGGGTGCAAGGGTGGCCCTAGCCCGTTGGGGGCTGAGGGTCCCCGAACCCCCTCACCAGCGCCCCCTAGCGGCGGCCCTAGGAAGTGCACCTGTGCGCAGCCAGAGTCGGGTGGGCGGGGTCAGGCTCCGGCCAGGGGCGGGGCCTGGGGCTCATCAAGAGCTGCTGGGCCAGGTGCGGACCCTTCCCCTTTGAGTGGTGCTGCCTTGCCGGGGGCTTTTTGCCGCGCAGGCCTGTGTGCCTGCCGTTTTGGAAGAGGCCGCGGTCGCCGCTCGTCCCTGGCTTCCAGGGGGTGCCCTCCCCTGACGGGGACCCCGGCCCTCCCGTCTAGGGCGTCTGCGGGCGCACGGCCCCGCGGCTGGGGCCGTGAGTGTGAGGGGAGGGTGCAGGCGTGCCCCGGGAGGAAGGTTGGGGCTTTCGGGAAGGGCAAGGGGGCCCCGTTCCCCCATGGGGGAGGACAATCCGGTACCCCCATGGGTGCAAGGGTGGCCCTAGCCCGTTGGGGGCTGAGGGTCCCCGAACCCCCTCACCAGCGCCCCCTAGCGGCGGCCCTAGGAAGTGCAACTGTGCGCAGCCAGAGTCGGGTGGGCGGGGTCAGGCTCCGGCCAGGGGCGGGGCCTGGGGCTCATCAAGAGCTGCTGGGCCAGGTGCGGACCCTTCCCCTTTGAGTGGTGCTGCCTTGCCGGGGGCCTTTTTGCCGCGCAGGCCTGTGTGCCTGCCGTTTTGGAAGAGGCCGCGGTCGCCGCTCGTCCCTGGCTTCCAGGGGGTGCCCTCCCCTGACGGGGACCCCGGCCCTCCGTCTAGGGCGTCTGCGGGCGCACGGCCCCGCCGCTGGGGCCGTGAGTGCGAGGGGAGGGTGCAGGCGTGCCCCGGGAGGAAGTTTGGGGCTTCCGCGAAGGGCAAGGGGGCCCCGTTCCCCCATGGGGGAGGACAATCCGGTACCCCCATGGGTGCAGGGGTGGCCGCAGCCCGTTGGGGGCTGAGGGTCCCCGAACCCCCTCACCAGCGCCCCCTTGCGGCGGCCCTAGGAAGTGCACCTGTGCGCAGCCAAGTCGGGTGGGCGGGGTCAGGCTCCGGCCAGGGGCGGGGCCTGGGGCTCATCAAGAGCTGCTGGGCCAGGTGCGGACCCTTCCCCTTTGAGTGGTGCTGCCTTGCCGGGGGCTTTTTGCCGCGCAGGCCTGTGTGCCTGCCGTTTTGGAAGAGGCCGCGGTCGCCGCTCGTCCCTGGCTTCCAGGGGGTGCCCTCCCCTGACGGGGACCCCGGCCCTCCGTCTAGGGCGTCTGCGGGCGCACGGCCCCGCCGCTGGGGCTGTGAGTGCGAGGGGAGGGTGCAGGCGTGCCCCGGGAGGAAGGTTGGGGCTTCCGCGAAGGGGAAGGGGGCCCCGTTCCCCCATGGCGGAGGACAACCCGTACCCCCATGGGTGCAGGGGTGGCCGCAGCCCGTTGGGGGCTGAGGGTCCCCGAACCCCCTCACCAGCGCCCCCTTGCGGCGGCCCTAGGAAGTGCACCTGTGCGCAGCCAGAGTCGGGTGGGCGGGGTCAGGCTCCGGCCAGGGGCGGGGCCTGGGGCTCATCAAGAGCTGCTGGGCCAGGTGCGGACCCTTCCCCTTTGAGTGGTGCTGCCTTGCCGGGGGCTTTTTGCCGTGCAGGCCTGTGTGCCTGCCGTTTTGGAAGAGGCCGCGGTCGCCGCTCGTCCCTGGCTTCCAGGGGGTGCCCTCCCCTGACGGGGACCCAGGCCCTCCGTCTAGGGCGTCTGCGGGCGCACGGCCCCGCCGCTGGGGCTGTGAGTGCGAGGGGAGGGTGCAGGCGTGCCCCGGGAGGAAGGTTGGGGCTTCCGCGAAGGGGAAGAGGGCCCCGTTCCCCACATGGCGGAGACAATCCCGTACCCCCATGGGTGCAGGGGTGGCCCCAGCCCGGTGGGGGCTGAGTGTCCCCGAACCCCCTCACCAGCGCCCCCTAGCGGCGGCCCTTGGAAGTGCACCTGTGCGCAGCCAGAGTCGGGTGGGCGGGGTCAGGCTCCGGCCAGGGGCGGGGCCTGGGGCTCATCAAGAGCTGCTGGGCCAGGTGCGGACCCTTCCCCTTTGAGTGGTGCTGCCTTGCCGGGGGGCTTTTTGCCGCGCAGGCCTGTGTGCCTGCCGTTTTGGAAGAGGCCGCGGTCGCCGCTCGTCCCTGGCTTCCAGGGGGTGCCCTCCCCTGACGGGGACCCCGGCCCTCCGTCTAGGGCGTCTGCGGGCGCACGGCCCCGCCGCTGGGGCCGTGAGTGCGAGGGGAGGGTGCAGGCGTGCCCCGGGAGGAAGGTTGGGGCTTTCGGGAAGGGCAAGGGGGCCCCGTTCCCCCATGGGGGAGGACAATCCGGTACCCCCATGGGTGCAGGGGTGGCCGCAGCCCGTTGGGGGCTGAGGGTCCCCGAACCCCCTCACCAGCGCCCCCTAGCGGCGTCCCTAGGAAGTGCACCTGTGCGCAGCCAGAGTCGGGTGGGCGGGGTCAGGCTCCGGCCAGGGGCGGGGCCTGGGGCTCATCAAGAGCTGCTGGGCCAGGTGCGGACCCTTCCCCTTTGAGTGGTGCTGCCTTGCCGGGGGCTTTTTGCCGCGCAGGCCTGTGTGCCTGCCGTTTTGGAAGAGGCCGCGGTCGCCGCTCGTCCCTGGCTTCCAGGGGGTGCCCTCCCCTGACGGGGACCCCGGCCCTCCGTCTAGGGCGTCTGCGGGCGCACGGCCCCGCCGCTGGGGCTGTGAGTGCGAGGGGAGGGTGCAGGCGTGCCCCGGGAGGAAGGTTGGGGCTTTCGCGAAGGGCAAGGGGGCCCCGTTCCCCCATGGGGGAGGACAATCCGGTACCCCCATGGGTGCAAGGGTGGCCCTAGCCCGTTGGGGGCTGAGGGTCCCCGAACCCCCTCACCAGCGCCCCCTAGCGGCGTCCCTAGGAAGTGCACCTGTGCGCAGCCAGAGTCGGGTGGGCGGGGTCAGGCTCCGGCCAGGGGCGGGGCCTGGGGCTCATCAAGAGCTGCTGGGCCAGGTGCGGACCCTTCCCCTTTGAGTGGTGCTGCCTTGCCGGGGGCTTTTTGCCGCGCAGGCCTGTGTGCCTGCCGTTTTGGAAGAGGCCGCGGTCGCCGCTCGTCCCTGGCTTCCAGGGGGTGCCCTCCCCTGACGGGGACCCCGGCCCTCCTTCTAGGGCGTCTGCGGGCGCACGGCCCCGCCGCTGGGGCCGTGAGTGCGAGTGGAGGGTGCAGGCGTGCCCCGGGAGGAAGGTTGGGGCTTCCGCGAAGGGGAAGAGGGCCCCGTTCCCCACATGGCGGAGACAATCCCGTACCCCTATGGGTGCAGGGGTGGCCCCAGCCCGGTGGGGGCTGAGTGTCCCCGAACCCCCTCACCAGCGCCCCCTAGCGGCGGCCCTTGGAAGTGCACCTGTGCGCAGCCAGAGTCGGGTGGGCGGGGTCAGGCTCCGGCCAGGGGCGGGGCCTGGGGCTCATCAAGAGCTGCTGGGCCAGGTGCGGACCCTTCCCCTTTGAGTGGTGCTGCCTTGCCGGGGGGCTTTTTGCCGCGCAGGCCTGTGTGCCTGCCGTTTTGGAAGAGGCCGCGGTCGCCGCTCGTCCCTGGCTTCCAGGGGGTGCCCTCCCCTGACGGGGACCCCGGCCCTCCGTCTAGGGCGTCTGCGGGCGCACGGCCCCGCCGCTGGGGCCGTGAGTGCGAGGGGAGGGTGCAGGCGTGCCCCGGGAGGAAGTTTGGGGCTTCCGCGAAGGGCAAGGGGGCCCCGTTCCCCCATGGGGGAGGACAATCCGGTACCCCCATGGGTGCAGGGGTGGCCGCAGCCCGTTGGGGGCTGAGGGTCCCCGAACCCCCTCACCAGCGCCCCCTAGCGGCGGCCCTAGGAAGTGCACCTGTGCGCAGCCAGAGTCGGGTGGGCGGGGTCAGGCTCCGGCCAGGGGCGGGGCCTGGGGCTCATCAAGAGCTGCTGGGCCAGGTGCGGACCCTTCCCCTTTGAGTGGTGCTGCCTTGCCGGGGGCTTTTTGCCGCGCAGGCCTGTGTGCCTGCCGTTTTGGAAGAGGCCGCGGTCGCCGCTCGTCCCTGGCTTCCAGGGGGTGCCCTCCCCTGACGGGGACCCCGGCCCTCCGTCTAGGGCGTCTGCGGGCGCACGGCCCCGCGGCTGGGGCCGTGAGTGCGAGGGGAGGGTGCAGGCGTGCCCCGGGAGGAAGGTTGGGGCTTTCGGGAAGGGCAAGGGGGCCCCGTTCCCCCATGGGGGAGGACAATCCGGTACCCCCATGGGTGCAAGGGTGGCCCTAGCCCGTTGGGGGCTGAGGGTCCCCGAACCCCCTCACCAGCGCCCCCTAGCGGCGGCCCTAGGAAGTGCACCTGTGCGCAGCCAGAGTCGGGTGGGCGGGGTCAGGCTCCGGCCAGGGGCGGGGCCTGGGGCTCATCAAGAGCTGCTGGGCCAGGTGCGGACCCTTCCCCTTTGAGTGGTGCTGCCTTGCCGGGGGCTTTTTGCCGCGCAGGCCTGTGTGCCTGCCGTTTTGGAAGAGGCCGCGGTCGCCGCTCGTCCCTGGCTTCCAGGGGGTGCCCTCCCCTGACGGGGACCCCGGCCCTCCGTCTAGGGCGTCTGCGGGCGCACGGCCCCGCCGCTGGGGCCGTGAGTGCGAGGGGAGGGTGCAGGCGTGCCCCGGGAGGAAGGTTGGGGCTTTCGGGAAGGGCAAGGGGGCCCCGTTCCCCCATGGGGGAGGACAATCCGGTACCCCCATGGGTGCAAGGGTGGCCCTAGCCCGTTGGGGGCTGAGGGTCCCCGAACCCCCTCACCAGCGCCCCCTAGCGGCGGCCCTAGGAAGTGCACCTGTGCGCAGCCAGAGTCGGGTGGGCGGGGTCAGGCTCCGGCCAGGGGCGGGGCCTGGGGCTCATCAAGAGCTGCTGGGCCAGGTGCGGACCCTTCCCCTTTGAGTGGTGCTGCCTTGCCGGGGGCTTTTTGCCGCGCAGGCCTGTGTGCCTGCCGTTTTGGAAGAGGCCGCGGTCGCCGCTCGTCCCTGGCTTCCAGGGGGTGCCCTCCCCTGACGGGGACCCCGGCCCTCCGTCTAGGGCGTCTGCGGGCGCACGGCCCCGCGGCTGGGGCCGTGAGTGCGAGGGGAGGGTGCAGGCGTGCCCCGGGAGGAAGGTTGGGGCTTTCGGGAAGGGCAAGGGGGCCCCGTTCCCCCATGGGGGAGATCAATCCGGTACCCCCATGGGTGCAGGGGTGGCCGCAGCCCGTTGGGGGCTGAGGGTCCCCGAACCCCCTCACCAGCGCCCCCTTGCGGCGGCCCTAGGAAGTGCACCTGTGCGCAGCCAGAGTCGGGTGGGCGGGGTCAGGCTCCGGCCAGGGGCGGGGCCTGGGGCTCATCAAGAGCTGCTGGGCCAGGTGCGGACCCTTCCCCTTTGAGTGGTGCTGCCTTGCCGGGGGCTTTTTGCCGCGCAGGCCTGTGTGCCTGCCGTTTTGGAAGAGGCCGCGGTCGCCGCTCGTCCCTGGCTTCCAGGGGGTGCCCTCCCCTGACGGGGACCCCGGCCCTCCGTCTAGGGCGTCTGCGGGCGCACGGCCCCGCCGCTGGGGCCGTGAGTGCGAGGGGAGGGTGCAGGCGTGCCCCGGGAGGAAGGTTGGGGCTTCCGCGAAGGGGAAGGGGGCCCCGTTCCCCCATGGCGGAGGACAACCCGTACCCCCATGGGTGCAGGGGTGGCCGCAGCCCGTTGGGGGCTGAGGGTCCCCGAACCCCCTCACCAGCGCCCCCTAGCGGCGTCCCTAGGAAGTGCACCTGTGCGCAGCCAGAGTCGGGTGGGCGGGGTCAGGCTCCGGCCAGGGGCGGGGCCTGGGGCTCATCAAGAGCTGCTGGGCCAGGTGCGGACCCTTCCCCTTTGAGTGGTGCTGCCTTGCCGGGGGCTTTTTGCCGCGCAGGCCTGTGTGCCTGCCGTTTTGGAAGAGGCCGCGGTCGCCGCTCGTCCCTGGCTTCCAGGGGGTGCCCTCCCCTGACGGGGACCCCGGCCCTCCGTCTAGGGCGTCTGCGGGCGCACGGCCCCGCCGCTGGGGCTGTGAGTGCGAGGGGAGGGTGCAGGCGTGCCCCGGGAGGAAGGTTGGGGCTTTCGCGAAGGGCAAGGGGGCCCCGTTCCCCCATGGGGGAGGACAATCCGGTACCCCCATGGGTGCAAGGGTGGCCCTAGCCCGTTGGGGGCTGAGGGTCCCCGAACCCCCTCACCAGCGCCCCCTAGCGGCGTCCCTAGGAAGTGCACCTGTGCGCAGCCAGAGTCGGGTGGGCGGGGTCAGGCTCCGGCCAGGGGCGGGGCCTGGGGCTCATCAAGAGCTGCTGGGCCAGGTGCGGACCCTTCCCCTTTGAGTGGTGCTGCCTTGCCGGGGGCTTTTTGCCGCGCAGGCCTGTGTGCCTGCCGTTTTGGAAGAGGCCGCGGTCGCCGCTCGTCCCTGGCTTCCAGGGGGTGCCCTCCCCTGACGGGGACCCCGGCCCTCCTTCTAGGGCGTCTGCGGGCGCACGGCCCCGCCGCTGGGGCCGTGAGTGCGAGTGGAGGGTGCAGGCGTGCCCCGGGAGGAAGGTTGGGGCTTCCGCGAAGGGGAAGAGGGCCCCGTTCCCCACATGGCGGAGACAATCCCGTACCCCCATGGGTGCAGGGGTGGCCCCAGCCCGGTGGGGGCTGAGTGTCCCCGAACCCCCTCACCAGCGCCCCCTAGCGGCGGCCCTTGGAAGTGCACCTGTGCGCAGCCAGAGTCGGGTGGGCGGGGTCAGGCTCCGGCCAGGGGCGGGGCCTGGGGCTCATCAAGAGCTGCTGGGCCAGGTGCGGACCCTTCCCCTTTGAGTGGTGCTGCCTTGCCGGGGGGCTTTTTGCCGCGCAGGCCTGTGTGCCTGCCGTTTTGGAAGAGGCCGCGGTCGCCGCTCGTCCCTGGCTTCCAGGGGGTGCCCTCCCCTGACGGGGACCCCGGCCCTCCGTCTAGGGCGTCTGCGGGCGCACGGCCCCGCCGCTGGGGCCGTGAGTGCGAGGGGAGGGTGCAGGCGTGCCCCGGGAGGAAGTTTGGGGCTTCCGCGAAGGGCAAGGGGGACCCGTTCCCCCATGGGGGAGGACAATCCGGTACCCCCATGGGTGCAGGGGTGGCCGCAGCCCGTTGGGGGCTGAGGGTCCCCGAACCCCCTCACCAGCGCCCCCTAGCGGCGGCCCTAGGAAGTGCACCTGTGCGCAGCCAGAGTCGGGTGGGCGGGGTCAGGCTCCGGCCAGGGGCGGGGCCTGGGGCTCATCAAGAGCTGCTGGGCCAGGTGCGGACCCTTCCCCTTTGAGTGGTGCTGCCTTGCCGGGGGCTTTTTGCCGCGCAGGCCTGTGTGCCTGCCGTTTTGGAAGAGGCCGCGGTCGCCGCTCGTCCCTGGCTTCCAGGGGGTGCCCTCCCCTGACGGGGACCCCGGCCCTCCCGTCTAGGGCGTCTGCGGGCGCACGGCCCCGCGGCTGGGGCCGTGAGTGCGAGGGGAGGGTGCAGGCGTGCCCCGGGAGGAAGGTTGGGGCTTTCGGGAAGGGCAAGGGGGCCCCGTTCCCCCATGGGGGAGGACAATCCGGTACCCCCATGGGTGCAAGGGTGGCCCTAGCCCGTTGGGGGCTGAGGGTCCCCGAACCCCCTCACCAGCGCCCCCTAGCGGCGGCCCTAGGAAGTGCACCTGTGCGCAGCCAGAGTCGGGTGGGCGGGGTCAGGCTCCGGCCAGGGGCGGGGCCTGGGGCTCATCAAGAGCTGCTGGGCCAGGTGCGGACCCTTCCCCTTTGAGTGGTGCTGCCTTGCCGGGGGCTTTTTGCCGCGCAGGCCTGTGTGCCTGCCGTTTTGGAAGAGGCCGCGGTCGCCGCTCGTCCCTGGCTTCCAGGGGGTGCCCTCCCCTGACGGGGACCCCGGCCCTCCCGTCTAGGGCGTCTGCGGGCGCACGGCCCCGCGGCTGGGGCCGTGAGTGTGAGGGGAGGGTGCAGGCGTGCCCCGGGAGGAAGGTTGGGGCTTTCGGGAAGGGCAAGGGGGCCCCGTTCCCCCATGGGGGAGGACAATCCGGTACCCCCATGGGTGCAAGGGTGGCCCTAGCCCGTTGGGGGCTGAGGGTCCCCGAACCCCCTCACCAGCGCCCCCTAGCGGCGGCCCTAGGAAGTGCACCTGTGCGCAGCCAGAGTCGGGTGGGCGGGGTCAGGCTCCGGCCAGGGGCGGGGCCTGGGGCTCATCAAGAGCTGCTGGGCCAGGTGCGGACCCTTCCCCTTTGAGTGGTGCTGCCTTGCCGGGGGCTTTTTGCCGCGCAGGCCTGTGTGCCTGCCGTTTTGGAAGAGGCCGCGGTCGCCGCTCGTCCCTGGCTTCCAGGGGGTGCCCTCCCCTGACGGGGACCCCGGCCCTCCGTCTAGGGCGTCTGCGGGCGCACGGCCCCGCGGCTGGGGCCGTGAGTGCGAGGGGAGGGTGCAGGCGTGCCCCGGGAGGAAGGTTGGGGCTTTCGGGAGGGGCAAGGGGGCCCCGTTCCCCCATGGGGGAGGACAATCCGGTACCCCCATGGGTGCAAGGGTGGCCCTAGCCCGTTGGGGGCTGAGGGTCCCCGAACCCCCTCACCAGCGCCCCCTAGCGGCGGCCCTAGGAAGTGCACCTGTGCGCAGCCAGAGTCGGGTGGGCGGGGTCAGGCTCCGGCCAGGGGCGGGGCCTGGGGCTCATCAAGAGCTGCTGGGCCAGGTGCGGACCCTTCCCCTTTGAGTGGTGCTGCCTTGCCGGGGGGCTTTTTGCCGCGCAGGCCTGTGTGCCTGCCGTTTTGGAAGAGGCCGCGGTCGCCGCTCGTCCCTGGCTTCCAGGGGGTGCCCTCCCCTGACGGGGACCCCGGCCCTCCGTCTAGGGCGTCTGCGGGCGCACGGCCCCGCCGCTGGGGCCGTGAGTGCGAGGGGAGGGTGCAGGCGTGCCCCGGGAGGAAGTTTGGGGCTTCCGCGAAGGGCAAGGGGGCCCCGTTCCCCCATGGGGGAGGACAATCCGGTACCCCCATGGGTGCAGGGGTGGCCGCAGCCCGTTGGGGGCTGAGGGTCCCCGAACCCCCTCACCAGCACCCCCTAGCGGCGGCCCTAGGAAGTGCACCTGTGCGCAGCCAGAGTCGGGTGGGCGGGGTCAGGCTCCGGCCAGGGGCGGGGCCTGGGGCTCATCAAGAGCTGCTGGGCCAGGTGCGGACCCTTCCCCTTTGAGTGGTGCTGCCTTGCCGGGGGGCTTTTTGCCGCGCAGGCCTGTGTGCCTGCCGTTTTGGAAGAGGCCGCGGTCGCCGCTCGTCCCTGGCTTCCAGGGGGTGCCCTCCCCTGACGGGGACCCCGGCCCTCCGTCTAGGGCGTCTGCGGGCGCACGGCCCCGCCGCTGGGGCCGTGAGTGCGAGGGGAGGGTGCAGGCGTGCCCCGGGAGGAAGTTTGGGGCTTCCGCGAAGGGCAAGGGGGCCCCGTTCCCCCATGGGGGAGGACAATCCGGTACCCCCATGGGTGCAGGGGTGGCCGCAGCCCGTTGGGGGCTGAGGGTCCCCGAACCCCCTCACCAGCGCCCCCTTGCGGCGGCCCTAGGAAGTGCACCTGTGCGCAGCCAGAGTCGGGTGGGCGGGGTCAGGCTCCGGCCAGGGGCGGGGCCTGGGGCTCATCAAGAGCTGCTGGGCCAGGTGCGGACCCTTCCCCTTTGAGTGGTGCTGCCTTGCCGGGGGCTTTTTGCCGCGCAGGCCTGTGTGCCTGCCGTTTTGGAAGAGGCCGCGGTCGCCGCTCGTCCCTGGCTTCCAGGGGGTGCCCTCCCCTGACGGGGACCCCGGCCCTCCGTCTAGGGCGTCTGCGGGCGCACGGCCCCGCCGCTGGGGCTGTGAGTGCGAGGGGAGGGTGCAGGCGTGCCCCGGGAGGAAGGTTGGGGCTTCCGCGAAGGGGAAGAGGGCCCCGTTCCCCACATGGCGGAGACAATCCCGTACCCCCATGGGTGCAGGGGTGGCCCCAGCCCGGTGGGGGCTGAGTGTCCCCGAACCCCCTCACCAGCGCCCCCTAGCGGCGGCCCTTGGAAGTGCACCTGTGCGCAGCCAGAGTCGGGTGGGCGGGGTCAGGCTCCGGCCAGGGGCGGGGCCTGGGGCTCATCAAGAGCTGCTGGGCCAGGTGCGGACCCTTCCCCTTTGAGTGGTGCTGCCTTGCCGGGGGGCTTTTTGCCGCGCAGGCCTGTGTGCCTGCCGTTTTGGAAGAGGCCGCGGTCGCCGCTCGTCCCTGGCTTCCAGGGGGTGCCCTCCCCTGACGGGGACCCCGGCCCTCCGTCTAGGGCGTCTGCGGGCGCACGGCCCCGCCGCTGGGGCCGTGAGTGCGAGGGGAGGGTGCAGGCGTGCCCCGGGAGGAAGTTTGGGGCTTCCGCGAAGGGCAAGGGGGCCCCGTTCCCCCATGGGGGAGGACAATCCGGTACCCCCATGGGTGCAGGGGTGGCCGCAGCCCGTTGGGGGCTGAGGGTCCCCGAACCCCCTCACCAGCGCCCCCTAGCGGCGGCCCTAGGAAGTGCACCTGTGCGCAGCCAGAGTCGGGTGGGCGGGGTCAGGCTCCGGCCAGGGGCGGGGCCTGGGGCTCATCAAGAGCTGCTGGGCCAGGTGCGGACCCTTCCCCTTTGAGTGGTGCTGCCTTGCCGGGGGCTTTTTGCCGCGCAGGCCTGTGTGCCTGCCGTTTTGGAAGAGGCCGCGGTCGCCGCTCGTCCCTGGCTTCCAGGGGGTGCCCTCCCCTGACGGGGACCCCGGCCCTCCCGTCTAGGGCGTCTGCGGGCGCACGGCCCCGCGGCTGGGGCCGTGAGTGTGAGGGGAGGGTGCAGGCGTGCCCCGGGAGGAAGGTTGGGGCTTTCGCGAAGGGCAAGGGGGCCCCGTTCCCCCATGGGGGAGGACAATCCGGTACCCCCATGGGTGCAAGGGTGGCCCTAGCCCGTTGGGGGCTGAGGGTCCCCGAACCCCCTCACCAGCGCCCCCTTGCGGCGGCCCTAGGAAGTGCACCTGTGCGCAGCCAGAGTCGGGTGGGCGGGGTCAGGCTCCGGCCAGGGGCGGGGCCTGGGGCTCATCAAGAGCTGCTGGGCCAGGTGCGGACCCTTCCCCTTTGAGTGGTGCTGCCTTGCCGGGGGCTTTTTGCCGCGCAGGCCTGTGTGCCTGCCGTTTTGGAAGAGGCCGCGGTCGCCGCTCGTCCCTGGCTTCCAGGGGGTGCCCTCCCCTGACGGGGACCCCGGCCCTCCGTCTAGGGCGTCTGCGGGCGCACGGCCCCGCGGCTGGGGCCGTGAGTGCGAGGGGAGGGTGCAGGCGTGCCCCGGGAGGAAGGTTGGGGCTTTCGGGAAGGGCAAGGGGGCCCCGTTCCCCCATGGGGGAGGACAATCCGGTACCCCCATGGGTGCAAGGGTGGCCCTAGCCCGTTGGGGGCTGAGGGTCCCCGAACCCCCTCACCAGCGCCCCCTAGCGGCGGCCCTAGGAAGTGCACCTGTGCGCAGCCAGAGTCGGGTGGGCGGGGTCAGGCTCCGGCCAGGGGCGGGGCCTGGGGCTCATCAAGAGCTGCTGGGCCAGGTGCGGACCCTTCCCCTTTGAGTGGTGCTGCCTTGCCGGGGGGCTTTTTGCCGCGCAGGCCTGTGTGCCTGCCGTTTTGGAAGAGGCCGCGGTCGCCGCTCGTCCCTGGCTTCCAGGGGGTGCCCTCCCCTGACGGGGACCCCGGCCCTCCGTCTAGGGCGTCTGCGGGCGCACGGCCCCGCCGCTGGGGCCGTGAGTGCGAGGGGAGGGTGCAGGCGTGCCCCGGGAGGAAGTTTGGGGCTTCCGCGAAGGGCAAGGGGGCCCCGTTCCCCCATGGGGGAGGACAATCCGGTACCCCCATGGGTGCAGGGGTGGCCGCAGCCCGTTGGGGGCTGAGGGTCCCCGAACCCCCTCACCAGCGCCCCCTAGCGGCGGCCCTAGGAAGTGCACCTGTGCGCAGCCAGAGTCGGGTGGGCGGGGTCAGGCTCCGGCCAGGGGCGTGGCCTGGGGCTCATCAAGAGCTGCTGGGCCAGGTGCGGACCCTTCCCCTTTGAGTGGTGCTGCCTTGCCGGGGGCTTTTTGCCGCGCAGGCCTGTGTGCCTGCCGTTTTGGAAGAGGCCGCGGTCGCCGCTCGTCCCTGGCTTCCAGGGGGTGCCCTCCCCTGACGGGGACCCCGGCCCTCCGTCTAGGGCGTCTGCGGGCGCACGGCCCCGCCGCTGGGGCCGTGAGTGCGAGGGGAGGGTGCAGGCGTGCCCCGGGAGGAAGGTTGGGGCTTCCGCGAAGGGGAAGGGGGCCCCGTTCCCCCATGGCGGAGGACAACCCGTACCCCCATGGGTGCAGGGGTGGCCGCAGCTCGTTGGGGGCTGAGGGTCCCCGAACCCCCTCACCAGCGCCCCCTAGCGGCGTCCCTAGGAAGTGCACCTGTGCGCAGCCAGAGTCGGGTGGGCGGGGTCAGGCTCCGGCCAGGGGCGGGGCCTGGGGCTCATCAAGAGCTGCTGGGCCAGGTGCGGACCCTTCCCCTTTGAGTGGTGCTGCCTTGCCGGGGGCTTTTTGCCGCGCAGGCCTGTGTGCCTGCCGTTTTGGAAGAGGCCGCGGTCGCCGCTCGTCCCTGGCTTCCAGGGGGTGCCCTCCCCTGACGGGGACCCCGGCCCTCCGTCTAGGGCGTCTGCGGGCGCACGGCCCCGCCGCTGGGGCTGTGAGTGCGAGGGGAGGGTGCAGGCGTGCCCCGGGAGGAAGGTTGGGGCTTTCGCGAAGGGCAAGGGGGCCCCGTTCCCCCATGGGGGAGGACAATCCGGTACCCCCATGGGTGCAAGGGTGGCCCTAGCCCGTTGGGGGCTGAGGGTCCCCGAACCCCCTCACCAGCGCCCCCTAGCGGCGTCCCTAGGAAGTGCACCTGTGCGCAGCCAGAGTCGGGTGGGCGGGGTCAGGCTCCGGCCAGGGGCGGGGCCTGGGGCTCATCAAGAGCTGCTGGGCCAGGTGCGGACCCTTCCCCTTTGAGTGGTGCTGCCTTGCCGGGGGCTTTTTGCCGCGCAGGCCTGTGTGCCTGCCGTTTTGGAAGAGGCCGCGGTCGCCGCTCGTCCCTGGCTTCCAGGGGGTGCCCTCCCCTGACGGGGACCCCGGCCCTCCTTCTAGGGCGTCTGCGGGCGCACGGCCCCGCCGCTGGGGCCGTGAGTGCGAGTGGAGGGTGCAGGCGTGCCCCGGGAGGAAGGTTGGGGCTTCCGCGAAGGGGAAGAGGGCCCCGTTCCCCACATGGCGGAGACAATCCCGTACCCCTATGGGTGCAGGGGTGGCCCCAGCCCGGTGGGGGCTGAGTGTCCCCGAACCCCCTCACCAGCGCCCCCTAGCGGCGGCCCTTGGAAGTGCACCTGTGCGCAGCCAGAGTCGGGTGGGCGGGGTCAGGCTCCGGCCAGGGGCGGGGCCTGGGGCTCATCAAGAGCTGCTGGGCCAGGTGCGGACCCTTCCCCTTTGAGTGGTGCTGCCTTGCCGGGGGGCTTTTTGCCGCGCAGGCCTGTGTGCCTGCCGTTTTGGAAGAGGCCGCGGTCGCCGCTCGTCCCTGGCTTCCAGGGGGTGCCCTCCCCTGACGGGGACCCCGGCCCTCCGTCTAGGGCGTCTGCGGGCGCACGGCCCCGCCGCTGGGGCCGTGAGTGCGAGGGGAGGGTGCAGGCGTGCCCCGGGAGGAAGTTTGGGGCTTCCGCGAAGGGCAAGGGGGCCCCGTTCCCCCATGGGGGAGGACAATCCGGTACCCCCATGGGTGCAGGGGTGGCCGCAGCCCGTTGGGGGCTGAGGGTCCCCGAACCCCCTCACCAGCGCCCCCTAGCGGCGGCCCTAGGAAGTGCACCTGTGCGCAGCCAGAGTCGGGTGGGCGGGGTCAGGCTCCGGCCAGGGGCGGGGCCTGGGGCTCATCAAGAGCTGCTGGGCCAGGTGCGGACCCTTCCCCTTTGAGTGGTGCTGCCTTGCCGGGGGCTTTTTGCCGCGCAGGCCTGTGTGCCTGCCGTTTTGGAAGAGGCCGCGGTCGCCGCTCGTCCCTGGCTTCCAGGGGGTGCCCTCCCCTGACGGGGACCCCGGCCCTCCGTCTAGGGCGTCTGCGGGCGCACGGCCCCGCGGCTGGGGCCGTGAGTGCGAGGGGAGGGTGCAGGCGTGCCCCGGGAGGAAGGTTGGGGCTTTCGGGAAGGGCAAGGGGGCCCCGTTCCCCCATGGGGGAGGACAATCCGGTACCCCCATGGGTGCAAGGGTGGCCCTAGCCCGTTGGGGGCTGAGGGTCCCCGAACCCCCTCACCAGCGCCCCCTAGCGGCGGCCCTAGGAAGTGCACCTGTGCGCAGCCAGAGTCGGGTGGGCGGGGTCAGGCTCCGGCCAGGGGCGGGGCCTGGGGCTCATCAAGAGCTGCTGGGCCAGGTGCGGACCCTTCCCCTTTGAGTGGTGCTGCCTTGCCGGGGGCTTTTTGCCGCGCAGGCCTGTGTGCCTGCCGTTTTGGAAGAGGCCGCGGTCGCCGCTCGTCCCTGGCTTCCAGGGGGTGCCCTCCCCTGACGGGGACCCCGGCCCTCCGTCTAGGGCGTCTGCGGGCGCACGGCCCCGCCGCTGGGGCCGTGAGTGCGAGGGGAGGGTGCAGGCGTGCCCCGGGAGGAAGGTTGGGGCTTTCGGGAAGGGCAAGGGGGCCCCGTTCCCCCATGGGGGAGGACAATCCGGTACCCCCATGGGTGCAAGGGTGGCCCTAGCCCGTTGGGGGCTGAGGGTCCCCGAACCCCCTCACCAGCGCCCCCTAGCGGCGGCCCTAGGAAGTGCACCTGTGCGCAGCCAGAGTCGGGTGGGCGGGGTCAGGCTCCGGCCAGGGGCGGGGCCTGGGGCTCATCAAGAGCTGCTGGGCCAGGTGCGGACCCTTCCCCTTTGAGTGGTGCTGCCTTGCCGGGGGCTTTTTGCCGCGCAGGCCTGTGTGCCTGCCGTTTTGGAAGAGGCCGCGGTCGCCGCTCGTCCCTGGCTTCCAGGGGGTGCCCTCCCCTGACGGGGACCCCGGCCCTCCGTCTAGGGCGTCTGCGGGCGCACGGCCCCGCGGCTGGGGCCGTGAGTGCGAGGGGAGGGTGCAGGCGTGCCCCGGGAGGAAGGTTGGGGCTTTCGGGAAGGGCAAGGGGGCCCCGTTCCCCCATGGGGGAGATCAATCCGGTACCCCCATGGGTGCAGGGGTGGCCGCAGCCCGTTGGGGGCTGAGGGTCCCCGAACCCCCTCACCAGCGCCCCCTTGCGGCGGCCCTAGGAAGTGCACCTGTGCGCAGCCAGAGTCGGGTGGGCGGGGTCAGGCTCCGGCCAGGGGCGGGGCCTGGGGCTCATCAAGAGCTGCTGGGCCAGGTGCGGACCCTTCCCCTTTGAGTGGTGCTGCCTTGCCGGGGGCTTTTTGCCGCGCAGGCCTGTGTGCCTGCCGTTTTGGAAGAGGCCGCGGTCGCCGCTCGTCCCTGGCTTCCAGGGGGTGCCCTCCCCTGACGGGGACCCCGGCCCTCCGTCTAGGGCGTCTGCGGGCGCACGGCCCCGCCGCTGGGGCCGTGAGTGCGAGGGGAGGGTGCAGGCGTGCCCCGGGAGGAAGGTTGGGGCTTCCGCGAAGGGGAAGGGGGCCCCGTTCCCCCATGGCGGAGGACAACCCGTACCCCCATGGGTGCAGGGGTGGCCGCAGCCCGTTGGGGGCTGAGGGTCCCCGAACCCCCTCACCAGCGCCCCCTAGCGGCGTCCCTAGGAAGTGCACCTGTGCGCAGCCAGAGTCGGGTGGGCGGGGTCAGGCTCCGGCCAGGGGCGGGGCCTGGGGCTCATCAAGAGCTGCTGGGCCAGGTGCGGACCCTTCCCCTTTGAGTGGTGCTGCCTTGCCGGGGGCTTTTTGCCGCGCAGGCCTGTGTGCCTGCCGTTTTGGAAGAGGCCGCGGTCGCCGCTCGTCCCTGGCTTCCAGGGGGTGCCCTCCCCTGACGGGGACCCCGGCCCTCCGTCTAGGGCGTCTGCGGGCGCACGGCCCCGCCGCTGGGGCTGTGAGTGCGAGGGGAGGGTGCAGGCGTGCCCCGGGAGGAAGGTTGGGGCTTTCGCGAAGGGCAAGGGGGCCCCGTTCCCCCATGGGGGAGGACAATCCGGTACCCCCATGGGTGCAAGGGTGGCCCTAGCCCGTTGGGGGCTGAGGGTCCCCGAACCCCCTCACCAGCGCCCCCTAGCGGCGTCCCTAGGAAGTGCACCTGTGCGCAGCCAGAGTCGGGTGGGCGGGGTCAGGCTCCGGCCAGGGGCGGGGCCTGGGGCTCATCAAGAGCTGCTGGGCCAGGTGCGGACCCTTCCCCTTTGAGTGGTGCTGCCTTGCCGGGGGCTTTTTGCCGCGCAGGCCTGTGTGCCTGCCGTTTTGGAAGAGGCCGCGGTCGCCGCTCGTCCCTGGCTTCCAGGGGGTGCCCTCCCCTGACGGGGACCCCGGCCCTCCTTCTAGGGCGTCTGCGGGCGCACGGCCCCGCCGCTGGGGCCGTGAGTGCGAGTGGAGGGTGCAGGCGTGCCCCGGGAGGAAGGTTGGGGCTTCCGCGAAGGGGAAGAGGGCCCCGTTCCCCACATGGCGGAGACAATCCCGTACCCCCATGGGTGCAGGGGTGGCCCCAGCCCGGTGGGGGCTGAGTGTCCCCGAACCCCCTCACCAGCGCCCCCTAGCGGCGGCCCTTGGAAGTGCACCTGTGCGCAGCCAGAGTCGGGTGGGCGGGGTCAGGCTCCGGCCAGGGGCGGGGCCTGGGGCTCATCAAGAGCTGCTGGGCCAGGTGCGGACCCTTCCCCTTTGAGTGGTGCTGCCTTGCCGGGGGGCTTTTTGCCGCGCAGGCCTGTGTGCCTGCCGTTTTGGAAGAGGCCGCGGTCGCCGCTCGTCCCTGGCTTCCAGGGGGTGCCCTCCCCTGACGGGGACCCCGGCCCTCCGTCTAGGGCGTCTGCGGGCGCACGGCCCCGCCGCTGGGGCCGTGAGTGCGAGGGGAGGGTGCAGGCGTGCCCCGGGAGGAAGTTTGGGGCTTCCGCGAAGGGCAAGGGGGCCCCGTTCCCCCATGGGGGAGGACAATCCGGTACCCCCATGGGTGCAGGGGTGGCCGCAGCCCGTTGGGGGCTGAGGGTCCCCGAACCCCCTCACCAGCGCCCCCTAGCGGCGGCCCTAGGAAGTGCACCTGTGCGCAGCCAGAGTCGGGTGGGCGGGGTCAGGCTCCGGCCAGGGGCGGGGCCTGGGGCTCATCAAGAGCTGCTGGGCCAGGTGCGGACCCTTCCCCTTTGAGTGGTGCTGCCTTGCCGGGGGCTTTTTGCCGCGCAGGCCTGTGTGCCTGCCGTTTTGGAAGAGGCCGCGGTCGCCGCTCGTCCCTGGCTTCCAGGGGGTGCCCTCCCCTGACGGGGACCCCGGCCCTCCCGTCTAGGGCGTCTGCGGGCGCACGGCCCCGCGGCTGGGGCCGTGAGTGCGAGGGGAGGGTGCAGGCGTGCCCCGGGAGGAAGGTTGGGGCTTTCGGGAAGGGCAAGGGGGCCCCGTTCCCCCATGGGGGAGGACAATCCGGTACCCCCATGGGTGCAAGGGTGGCCCTAGCCCGTTGGGGGCTGAGGGTCCCCGAACCCCCTCACCAGCGCCCCCTAGCGGCGGCCCTAGGAAGTGCACCTGTGCGCAGCCAGAGTCGGGTGGGCGGGGTCAGGCTCCGGCCAGGGGCGGGGCCTGGGGCTCATCAAGAGCTGCTGGGCCAGGTGCGGACCCTTCCCCTTTGAGTGGTGCTGCCTTGCCGGGGGCTTTTTGCCGCGCAGGCCTGTGTGCCTGCCGTTTTGGAAGAGGCCGCGGTCGCCGCTCGTCCCTGGCTTCCAGGGGGTGCCCTCCCCTGACGGGGACCCCGGCCCTCCCGTCTAGGGCGTCTGCGGGCGCACGGCCCCGCGGCTGGGGCCGTGAGTGTGAGGGGAGGGTGCAGGCGTGCCCCGGGAGGAAGGTTGGGGCTTTCGGGAAGGGCAAGGGGGCCCCGTTCCCCCATGGGGGAGGACAATCCGGTACCCCCATGGGTGCAAGGGTGGCCCTAGCCCGTTGGGGGCTGAGGGTCCCCGAACCCCCTCACCAGCGCCCCCTAGCGGCGGCCCTAGGAAGTGCACCTGTGCGCAGCCAGAGTCGGGTGGGCGGGGTCAGGCTCCGGCCAGGGGCGGGGCCTGGGGCTCATCAAGAGCTGCTGGGCCAGGTGCGGACCCTTCCCCTTTGAGTGGTGCTGCCTTGCCGGGGGCTTTTTGCCGCGCAGGCCTGTGTGCCTGCCGTTTTGGAAGAGGCCGCGGTCGCCGCTCGTCCCTGGCTTCCAGGGGGTGCCCTCCCCTGACGGGGACCCCGGCCCTCCGTCTAGGGCGTCTGCGGGCGCACGGCCCCGCGGCTGGGGCCGTGAGTGCGAGGGGAGGGTGCAGGCGTGCCCCGGGAGGAAGGTTGGGGCTTTCGGGAGGGGCAAGGGGGCCCCGTTCCCCCATGGGGGAGGACAATCCGGTACCCCCATGGGTGCAAGGGTGGCCCTAGCCCGTTGGGGGCTGAGGGTCCCCGAACCCCCTCACCAGCGCCCCCTAGCGGCGGCCCTAGGAAGTGCACCTGTGCGCAGCCAGAGTCGGGTGGGCGGGGTCAGGCTCCGGCCAGGGGCGGGGCCTGGGGCTCATCAAGAGCTGCTGGGCCAGGTGCGGACCCTTCCCCTTTGAGTGGTGCTGCCTTGCCGGGGGGCTTTTTGCCGCGCAGGCCTGTGTGCCTGCCGTTTTGGAAGAGGCCGCGGTCGCCGCTCGTCCCTGGCTTCCAGGGGGTGCCCTCCCCTGACGGGGACCCCGGCCCTCCGTCTAGGGCGTCTGCGGGCGCACGGCCCCGCCGCTGGGGCCGTGAGTGCGAGGGGAGGGTGCAGGCGTGCCCCGGGAGGAAGTTTGGGGCTTCCGCGAAGGGCAAGGGGGCCCCGTTCCCCCATGGGGGAGGACAATCCGGTACCCCCATGGGTGCAGGGGTGGCCGCAGCCCGTTGGGGGCTGAGGGTCCCCGAACCCCCTCACCAGCGCCCCCTTGCGGCGGCCCTAGGAAGTGCACCTGTGCGCAGCCAGAGTCGGGTGGGCGGGGTCAGGCTCCGGCCAGGGGCGGGGCCTGGGGCTCATCAAGAGCTGCTGGGCCAGGTGCGGACCCTTCCCCTTTGAGTGGTGCTGCCTTGCCGGGGGCTTTTTGCCGCGCAGGCCTGTGTGCCTGCCGTTTTGGAAGAGGCCGCGGTCGCCGCTCGTCCCTGGCTTCCAGGGGGTGCCCTCCCCTGACGGGGACCCCGGCCCTCCGTCTAGGGCGTCTGCGGGCGCACGGCCCCGCCGCTGGGGCTGTGAGTGCGAGGGGAGGGTGCAGGCGTGCCCCGGGAGGAAGGTTGGGGCTTCCGCGAAGGGGAAGAGGGCCCCGTTCCCCACATGGCGGAGACAATCCCGTACCCCCATGGGTGCAGGGGTGGCCCCAGCCCGGTGGGGGCTGAGTGTCCCCGAACCCCCTCACCAGCGCCCCCTAGCGGCGGCCCTTGGAAGTGCACCTGTGCGCAGCCAGAGTCGGGTGGGCGGGGTCAGGCTCCGGCCAGGGGCGGGGCCTGGGGCTCATCAAGAGCTGCTGGGCCAGGTGCGGACCCTTCCCCTTTGAGTGGTGCTGCCTTGCCGGGGGGCTTTTTGCCGCGCAGGCCTGTGTGCCTGCCGTTTTGGAAGAGGCCGCGGTCGCCGCTCGTCCCTGGCTTCCAGGGGGTGCCCTCCCCTGACGGGGACCCCGGCCCTCCGTCTAGGGCGTCTGCGGGCGCACGGCCCCGCCGCTGGGGCCGTGAGTGCGAGGGGAGGGTGCAGGCGTGCCCCGGGAGGAAGTTTGGGGCTTCCGCGAAGGGCAAGGGGGCCCCGTTCCCCCATGGGGGAGGACAATCCGGTACCCCCATGGGTGCAGGGGTGGCCGCAGCCCGTTGGGGGCTGAGGGTCCCCGAACCCCCTCACCAGCGCCCCCTAGCGGCGGCCCTAGGAAGTGCACCTGTGCGCAGCCAGAGTCGGGTGGGCGGGGTCAGGCTCCGGCCAGGGGCGGGGCCTGGGGCTCATCAAGAGCTGCTGGGCCAGGTGCGGACCCTTCCCCTTTGAGTGGTGCTGCCTTGCCGGGGGCTTTTTGCCGCGCAGGCCTGTGTGCCTGCCGTTTTGGAAGAGGCCGCGGTCGCCGCTCGTCCCTGGCTTCCAGGGGGTGCCCTCCCCTGACGGGGACCCCGGCCCTCCCGTCTAGGGCGTCTGCGGGCGCACGGCCCCGCGGCTGGGGCCGTGAGTGTGAGGGGAGGGTGCAGGCGTGCCCCGGGAGGAAGGTTGGGGCTTTCGCGAAGGGCAAGGGGGCCCCGTTCCCCCATGGGGGAGGACAATCCGGTACCCCCATGGGTGCAAGGGTGGCCCTAGCCCGTTGGGGGCTGAGGGTCCCCGAACCCCCTCACCAGCGCCCCCTTGCGGCGGCCCTAGGAAGTGCACCTGTGCGCAGCCAGAGTCGGGTGGGCGGGGTCAGGCTCCGGCCAGGGGCGGGGCCTGGGGCTCATCAAGAGCTGCTGGGCCAGGTGCGGACCCTTCCCCTTTGAGTGGTGCTGCCTTGCCGGGGGCTTTTTGCCGCGCAGGCCTGTGTGCCTGCCGTTTTGGAAGAGGCCGCGGTCGCCGCTCGTCCCTGGCTTCCAGGGGGTGCCCTCCCCTGACGGGGACCCCGGCCCTCCGTCTAGGGCGTCTGCGGGCGCACGGCCCCGCGGCTGGGGCCGTGAGTGCGAGGGGAGGGTGCAGGCGTGCCCCGGGAGGAAGGTTGGGGCTTTCGGGAAGGGCAAGGGGGCCCCGTTCCCCCATGGGGGAGGACAATCCGGTACCCCCATGGGTGCAAGGGTGGCCCTAGCCCGTTGGGGGCTGAGGGTCCCCGAACCCCCTCACCAGCGCCCCCTAGCGGCGGCCCTAGGAAGTGCACCTGTGCGCAGCCAGAGTCGGGTGGGCGGGGTCAGGCTCCGGCCAGGGGCGGGGCCTGGGGCTCATCAAGAGCTGCTGGGCCAGGTGCGGACCCTTCCCCTTTGAGTGGTGCTGCCTTGCCGGGGGGCTTTTTGCCGCGCAGGCCTGTGTGCCTGCCGTTTTGGAAGAGGCCGCGGTCGCCGCTCGTCCCTGGCTTCCAGGGGGTGCCCTCCCCTGACGGGGACCCCGGCCCTCCGTCTAGGGCGTCTGCGGGCGCACGGCCCCGCCGCTGGGGCCGTGAGTGCGAGGGGAGGGTGCAGGCGTGCCCCGGGAGGAAGTTTGGGGCTTCCGCGAAGGGCAAGGGGGCCCCGTTCCCCCATGGGGGAGGACAATCCGGTACCCCCATGGGTGCAGGGGTGGCCGCAGCCCGTTGGGGGCTGAGGGTCCCCGAACCCCCTCACCAGCGCCCCCTAGCGGCGGCCCTAGGAAGTGCACCTGTGCGCAGCCAGAGTCGGGTGGGCGGGGTCAGGCTCCGGCCAGGGGCGGGGCCTGGGGCTCATCAAGAGCTGCTGGGCCAGGTGCGGACCCTTCCCCTTTGAGTGGTGCTGCCTTGCCGGGGGGCTTTTTGCCGCGCAGGCCTGTGTGCCTGCCGTTTTGGAAGAGGCCGCGGTCGCCGCTCGTCCCTGGCTTCCAGGGGGTGCCCTCCCCTGACGGGGACCCCGGCCCTCCGTCTAGGGCGTCTGCGGGCGCACGGCCCCGCCGCTGGGGCCGTGAGTGCGAGGGGAGGGTGCAGGCGTGCCCCGGGAGGAAGTTTGGGGCTTCCGCGAAGGGCAAGGGGGCCCCGTTCCCCCATGGGGGAGGACAATCCGGTACCCCCATGGGTGCAGGGGTGGCCGCAGCCCGTTGGGGGCTGAGGGTCCCCGAACCCCCTCACCAGCGCCCCCTAGCGGCGGCCCTAGGAAGTGCACCTGTGCGCAGCCAGAGTCGGGTGGGCGGGGTCAGGCTCCGGCCAGGGGCGGGGCCTGGGGCTCATCAAGAGCTGCTGGGCCAGGTGCGGACCCTTCCCCTTTGAGTGGTGCTGCCTTGCCGGGGGCTTTTTGCCGCGCAGGCCTGTGTGCCTGCCGTTTTGGAAGAGGCCGCGGTCGCCGCTCGTCCCTGGCTTCCAGGGGGTGCCCTCCCCTGACGGGGACCCCGGCCCTCCCGTCTAGGGCGTCTGCGGGCGCACGGCCCCGCGGCTGGGGCCGTGAGTGCGAGGGGAGGGTGCAGGCGTGCCCCGGGAGGAAGGTTGGGGCTTTCGGGAAGGGCAAGGGGGCCCCGTTCCCCCATGGGGGAGGACAATCCGGTACCCCCATGGGTGCAAGGGTGGCCCTAGCCCGTTGGGGGCTGAGGGTCCCCGAACCCCCTCACCAGCGCCCCCTAGCGGCGGCCCTAGGAAGTGCACCTGTGCGCAGCCAGAGTCGGGTGGGCGGGGTCAGGCTCCGGCCAGGGGCGGGGCCTGGGGCTCATCAAGAGCTGCTGGGCCAGGTGCGGACCCTTCCCCTTTGAGTGGTGCTGCCTTGCCGGGGGCTTTTTGCCGCGCAGGCCTGTGTGCCTGCCGTTTTGGAAGAGGCCGCGGTCGCCGCTCGTCCCTGGCTTCCAGGGGGTGCCCTCCCCTGACGGGGACCCCGGCCCTCCGTCTAGGGCGTCTGCGGGCGCACGGCCCCGCGGCTGGGGCCGTGAGTGCGAGGGGAGGGTGCAGGCGTGCCCCGGGAGGAAGGTTGGGGCTTTCGGGAAGGGCAAGGGGGCCCCGTTCCCCCATGGGGGAGGACAATCCGGTACCCCCATGGGTGCAGGGGTGGCCGCAGCCCGTTGGGGGCTGAGGGTCCCCGAACCCCCTCACCAGCGCCCCCTAGCGGCGGCCCTAGGAAGTGCACCTGTGCGCAGCCAGAGTCGGGTGGGCGGGGTCAGGCTCCGGCCAGGGGCGGGGCCTGGGGCTCATCAAGAGCTGCTGGGCCAGGTGCGGACCCTTCCCCTTTGAGTGGTGCTGCCTTGCCGGGGGCTTTTTGCCGCGCAGGCCTGTGTGCCTGCCGTTTTGGAAGAGGCCGCGGTCGCCGCTCGTCCCTGGCTTCCAGGGGGTGCCCTCCCCTGACGGGGACCCCGGCCCTCCGTCTAGGGCGTCTGCGGGCGCACGGCCCCGCCGCTGGGGCCGTGAGTGCGAGGGGAGGGTGCAGGCGTGCCCCGGGAGGAAGGTTGGGGCTTTCGGGAAGGGCAAGGGGGCCCCGTTCCCCCATGGGGGAGGACAATCCGGTACCCCCATGGGTGCAAGGGTGGCCCTAGCCCGTTGGGGGCTGAGGGTCCCCGAACCCCCTCACCAGCGCCCCCTAGCGGCGGCCCTAGGAAGTGCACCTGTGCGCAGCCAGAGTCGGGTGGGCGGGGTCAGGCTCCGGCCAGGGGCGGGGCCTGGGGCTCATCAAGAGCTGCTGGGCCAGGTGCGGACCCTTCCCCTTTGAGTGGTGCTGCCTTGCCGGGGGCTTTTTGCCGCGCAGGCCTGTGTGCCTGCCGTTTTGGAAGAGGCCGCGGTCGCCGCTCGTCCCTGGCTTCCAGGGGGTGCCCTCCCCTGACGGGGACCCCGGCCCTCCGTCTAGGGCGTCTGCGGGCGCACGGCCCCGCGGCTGGGGCCGTGAGTGCGAGGGGAGGGTGCAGGCGTGCCCCGGGAGGAAGGTTGGGGCTTTCGGGAAGGGCAAGGGGGCCCCGTTCCCCCATGGGGGAGATCAATCCGGTACCCCCATGGGTGCAGGGGTGGCCGCAGCCCGTTGGGGGCTGAGGGTCCCCGAACCCCCTCACCAGCGCCCCCTTGCGGCGGCCCTAGGAAGTGCACCTGTGCGCAGCCAGAGTCGGGTGGGCGGGGTCAGGCTCCGGCCAGGGGCGGGGCCTGGGGCTCATCAAGAGCTGCTGGGCCAGGTGCGGACCCTTCCCCTTTGAGTGGTGCTGCCTTGCCGGGGGCTTTTTGCCGCGCAGGCCTGTGTGCCTGCCGTTTTGGAAGAGGCCGCGGTCGCCGCTCGTCCCTGGCTTCCAGGGGGTGCCCTCCCCTGACGGGGACCCCGGCCCTCCGTCTAGGGCGTCTGCGGGCGCACGGCCCCGCCGCTGGGGCCGTGAGTGCGAGGGGAGGGTGCAGGCGTGCCCCGGGAGGAAGGTTGGGGCTTCCGCGAAGGGGAAGGGGGCCCCGTTCCCCCATGGCGGAGGACAACCCGTACCCCCATGGGTGCAGGGGTGGCCGCAGCCCGTTGGGGGCTGAGGGTCCCCGAACCCCCTCACCAGCGCCCCCTAGCGGCGTCCCTAGGAAGTGCACCTGTGCGCAGCCAGAGTCGGGTGGGCGGGGTCAGGCTCCGGCCAGGGGCGGGGCCTGGGGCTCATCAAGAGCTGCTGGGCCAGGTGCGGACCCTTCCCCTTTGAGTGGTGCTGCCTTGCCGGGGGCTTTTTGCCGCGCAGGCCTGTGTGCCTGCCGTTTTGGAAGAGGCCGCGGTCGCCGCTCGTCCCTGGCTTCCAGGGGGTGCCCTCCCCTGACGGGGACCCCGGCCCTCCGTCTAGGGCGTCTGCGGGCGCACGGCCCCGCCGCTGGGGCTGTGAGTGCGAGGGGAGGGTGCAGGCGTGCCCCGGGAGGAAGGTTGGGGCTTTCGCGAAGGGCAAGGGGGCCCCGTTCCCCCATGGGGGAGGACAATCCGGTACCCCCATGGGTGCAAGGGTGGCCCTAGCCCGTTGGGGGCTGAGGGTCCCCGAACCCCCTCACCAGCGCCCCCTAGCGGCGTCCCTAGGAAGTGCACCTGTGCGCAGCCAGAGTCGGGTGGGCGGGGTCAGGCTCCGGCCAGGGGCGGGGCCTGGGGCTCATCAAGAGCTGCTGGGCCAGGTGCGGACCCTTCCCCTTTGAGTGGTGCTGCCTTGCCGGGGGCTTTTTGCCGCGCAGGCCTGTGTGCCTGCCGTTTTGGAAGAGGCCGCGGTCGCCGCTCGTCCCTGGCTTCCAGGGGGTGCCCTCCCCTGACGGGGACCCCGGCCCTCCTTCTAGGGCGTCTGCGGGCGCACGGCCCCGCCGCTGGGGCCGTGAGTGCGAGTGGAGGGTGCAGGCGTGCCCCGGGAGGAAGGTTGGGGCTTCCGCGAAGGGGAAGAGGGCCCCGTTCCCCACATGGCGGAGACAATCCCGTACCCCCATGGGTGCAGGGGTGGCCCCAGCCCGGTGGGGGCTGAGTGTCCCCGAACCCCCTCACCAGCGCCCCCTAGCGGCGGCCCTTGGAAGTGCACCTGTGCGCAGCCAGAGTCGGGTGGGCGGGGTCAGGCTCCGGCCAGGGGCGGGGCCTGGGGCTCATCAAGAGCTGCTGGGCCAGGTGCGGACCCTTCCCCTTTGAGTGGTGCTGCCTTGCCGGGGGGCTTTTTGCCGCGCAGGCCTGTGTGCCTGCCGTTTTGGAAGAGGCCGCGGTCGCCGCTCGTCCCTGGCTTCCAGGGGGTGCCCTCCCCTGACGGGGACCCCGGCCCTCCGTCTAGGGCGTCTGCGGGCGCACGGCCCCGCCGCTGGGGCCGTGAGTGCGAGGGGAGGGTGCAGGCGTGCCCCGGGAGGAAGTTTGGGGCTTCCGCGAAGGGCAAGGGGGCCCCGTTCCCCCATGGGGGAGGACAATCCGGTACCCCCATGGGTGCAGGGGTGGCCGCAGCCCGTTGGGGGCTGAGGGTCCCCGAACCCCCTCACCAGCGCCCCCTAGCGGCGGCCCTAGGAAGTGCACCTGTGCGCAGCCAGAGTCGGGTGGGCGGGGTCAGGCTCCGGCCAGGGGCGGGGCCTGGGGCTCATCAAGAGCTGCTGGGCCAGGTGCGGACCCTTCCCCTTTGAGTGGTGCTGCCTTGCCGGGGGCTTTTTGCCGCGCAGGCCTGTGTGCCTGCCGTTTTGGAAGAGGCCGCGGTCGCCGCTCGTCCCTGGCTTCCAGGGGGTGCCCTCCCCTGACGGGGACCCCGGCCCTCCCGTCTAGGGCGTCTGCGGGCGCACGGCCCCGCGGCTGGGGCCGTGAGTGCGAGGGGAGGGTGCAGGCGTGCCCCGGGAGGAAGGTTGGGGCTTTCGGGAAGGGCAAGGGGGCCCCGTTCCCCCATGGGGGAGGACAATCCGGTACCCCCATGGGTGCAAGGGTGGCCCTAGCCCGTTGGGGGCTGAGGGTCCCCGAACCCCCTCACCAGCGCCCCCTAGCGGCGGCCCTAGGAAGTGCACCTGTGCGCAGCCAGAGTCGGGTGGGCGGGGTCAGGCTCCGGCCAGGGGCGGGGCCTGGGGCTCATCAAGAGCTGCTGGGCCAGGTGCGGACCCTTCCCCTTTGAGTGGTGCTGCCTTGCCGGGGGCTTTTTGCCGCGCAGGCCTGTGTGCCTGCCGTTTTGGAAGAGGCCGCGGTCGCCGCTCGTCCCTGGCTTCCAGGGGGTGCCCTCCCCTGACGGGGACCCCGGCCCTCCCGTCTAGGGCGTCTGCGGGCGCACGGCCCCGCGGCTGGGGCCGTGAGTGCGAGGGGAGGGTGCAGGCGTGCCCCGGGAGGAAGGTTGGGGCTTTCGGGAAGGGCAAGGGGGCCCCGTTCCCCCATGGGGGAGGACAATCCGGTACCCCCATGGGTGCAAGGGTGGCCCTAGCCCGTTGGGGGCTGAGGGTCCCCGAACCCCCTCACCAGCGCCCCCTAGCGGCGGCCCTAGGAAGTGCACCTGTGCGCAGCCAGAGTCGGGTGGGCGGGGTCAGGCTCCGGCCAGGGGCGGGGCCTGGGGCTCATCAAGAGCTGCTGGGCCAGGTGCGGACCCTTCCCCTTTGAGTGGTGCTGCCTTGCCGGGGGCTTTTTGCCGCGCAGGCCTGTGTGCCTGCCGTTTTGGAAGAGGCCGCGGTCGCCGCTCGTCCCTGGCTTCCAGGGGGTGCCCTCCCCTGACGGGGACCCCGGCCCTCCGTCTAGGGCGTCTGCGGGCGCACGGCCCCGCGGCTGGGGCCGTGAGTGCGAGGGGAGGGTGCAGGCGTGCCCCGGGAGGAAGGTTGGGGCTTTCGGGAGGGGCAAGGGGGCCCCGTTCCCCCATGGGGGAGGACAATCCGGTACCCCCATGGGTGCAAGGGTGGCCCTAGCCCGTTGGGGGCTGAGGGTCCCCGAACCCCCTCACCAGCGCCCCCTAGCGGCGGCCCTAGGAAGTGCACCTGTGCGCAGCCAGAGTCGGGTGGGCGGGGTCAGGCTCCGGCCAGGGGCGGGGCCTGGGGCTCATCAAGAGCTGCTGGGCCAGGTGCGGACCCTTCCCCTTTGAGTGGTGCTGCCTTGCCGGGGGGCTTTTTGCCGCGCAGGCCTGTGTGCCTGCCGTTTTGGAAGAGGCCGCGGTCGCCGCTCGTCCCTGGCTTCCAGGGGGTGCCCTCCCCTGACGGGGACCCCGGCCCTCCGTCTAGGGCGTCTGCGGGCGCACGGCCCCGCCGCTGGGGCCGTGAGTGCGAGGGGAGGGTGCAGGCGTGCCCCGGGAGGAAGTTTGGGGCTTCCGCGAAGGGCAAGGGGGCCCCGTTCCCCCATGGGGGAGGACAATCCGGTACCCCCATGGGTGCAGGGGTGGCCGCAGCCCGTTGGGGGCTGAGGGTCCCCGAACCCCCTCACCAGCACCCCCTAGCGGCGGCCCTAGGAAGTGCACCTGTGCGCAGCCAGAGTCGGGTGGGCGGGGTCAGGCTCCGGCCAGGGGCGGGGCCTGGGGCTCATCAAGAGCTGCTGGGCCAGGTGCGGACCCTTCCCCTTTGAGTGGTGCTGCCTTGCCGGGGGGCTTTTTGCCGCGCAGGCCTGTGTGCCTGCCGTTTTGGAAGAGGCCGCGGTCGCCGCTCGTCCCTGGCTTCCAGGGGGTGCCCTCCCCTGACGGGGACCCCGGCCCTCCGTCTAGGGCGTCTGCGGGCGCACGGCCCCGCCGCTGGGGCCGTGAGTGCGAGGGGAGGGTGCAGGCGTGCCCCGGGAGGAAGTTTGGGGCTTCCGCGAAGGGCAAGGGGGCCCCGTTCCCCCATGGGGGAGGACAATCCGGTACCCCCATGGGTGCAGGGGTGGCCGCAGCCCGTTGGGGGCTGAGGGTCCCCGAACCCCCTCACCAGCGCCCCCTTGCGGCGGCCCTAGGAAGTGCACCTGTGCGCAGCCAGAGTCGGGTGGGCGGGGTCAGGCTCCGGCCAGGGGCGGGGCCTGGGGCTCATCAAGAGCTGCTGGGCCAGGTGCGGACCCTTCCCCTTTGAGTGGTGCTGCCTTGCCGGGGGCTTTTTGCCGCGCAGGCCTGTGTGCCTGCCGTTTTGGAAGAGGCCGCGGTCGCCGCTCGTCCCTGGCTTCCAGGGGGTGCCCTCCCCTGACGGGGACCCCGGCCCTCCGTCTAGGGCGTCTGCGGGCGCACGGCCCCGCCGCTGGGGCTGTGAGTGCGAGGGGAGGGTGCAGGCGTGCCCCGGGAGGAAGGTTGGGGCTTCCGCGAAGGGGAAGAGGGCCCCGTTCCCCACATGGCGGAGACAATCCCGTACCCCCATGGGTGCAGGGGTGGCCCCAGCCCGGTGGGGGCTGAGTGTCCCCGAACCCCCTCACCAGCGCCCCCTAGCGGCGGCCCTTGGAAGTGCACCTGTGCGCAGCCAGAGTCGGGTGGGCGGGGTCAGGCTCCGGCCAGGGGCGGGGCCTGGGGCTCATCAAGAGCTGCTGGGCCAGGTGCGGACCCTTCCCCTTTGAGTGGTGCTGCCTTGCCGGGGGGCTTTTTGCCGCGCAGGCCTGTGTGCCTGCCGTTTTGGAAGAGGCCGCGGTCGCCGCTCGTCCCTGGCTTCCAGGGGGTGCCCTCCCCTGACGGGGACCCCGGCCCTCCGTCTAGGGCGTCTGCGGGCGCACGGCCCCGCCGCTGGGGCCGTGAGTGCGAGGGGAGGGTGCAGGCGTGCCCCGGGAGGAAGTTTGGGGCTTCCGCGAAGGGCAAGGGGGCCCCGTTCCCCCATGGGGGAGGACAATCCGGTACCCCCATGGGTGCAGGGGTGGCCGCAGCCCGTTGGGGGCTGAGGGTCCCCGAACCCCCTCACCAGCGCCCCCTAGCGGCGGCCCTAGGAAGTGCACCTGTGCGCAGCCAGAGTCGGGTGGGCGGGGTCAGGCTCCGGCCAGGGGCGGGGCCTGGGGCTCATCAAGAGCTGCTGGGCCAGGTGCGGACCCTTCCCCTTTGAGTGGTGCTGCCTTGCCGGGGGCTTTTTGCCGCGCAGGCCTGTGTGCCTGCCGTTTTGGAAGAGGCCGCGGTCGCCGCTCGTCCCTGGCTTCCAGGGGGTGCCCTCCCCTGACGGGGACCCCGGCCCTCCCGTCTAGGGCGTCTGCGGGCGCACGGCCCCGCGGCTGGGGCCGTGAGTGTGAGGGGAGGGTGCAGGCGTGCCCCGGGAGGAAGGTTGGGGCTTTCGCGAAGGGCAAGGGGGCCCCGTTCCCCCATGGGGGAGGACAATCCGGTACCCCCATGGGTGCAAGGGTGGCCCTAGCCCGTTGGGGGCTGAGGGTCCCCGAACCCCCTCACCAGCGCCCCCTTGCGGCGGCCCTAGGAAGTGCACCTGTGCGCAGCCAGAGTCGGGTGGGCGGGGTCAGGCTCCGGCCAGGGGCGGGGCCTGGGGCTCATCAAGAGCTGCTGGGCCAGGTGCGGACCCTTCCCCTTTGAGTGGTGCTGCCTTGCCGGGGGCTTTTTGCCGCGCAGGCCTGTGTGCCTGCCGTTTTGGAAGAGGCCGCGGTCGCCGCTCGTCCCTGGCTTCCAGGGGGTGCCCTCCCCTGACGGGGACCCCGGCCCTCCGTCTAGGGCGTCTGCGGGCGCACGGCCCCGCGGCTGGGGCCGTGAGTGCGAGGGGAGGGTGCAGGCGTGCCCCGGGAGGAAGGTTGGGGCTTTCGGGAAGGGCAAGGGGGCCCCGTTCCCCCATGGGGGAGGACAATCCGGTACCCCCATGGGTGCAAGGGTGGCCCTAGCCCGTTGGGGGCTGAGGGTCCCCGAACCCCCTCACCAGCGCCCCCTAGCGGCGGCCCTAGGAAGTGCACCTGTGCGCAGCCAGAGTCGGGTGGGCGGGGTCAGGCTCCGGCCAGGGGCGGGGCCTGGGGCTCATCAAGAGCTGCTGGGCCAGGTGCGGACCCTTCCCCTTTGAGTGGTGCTGCCTTGCCGGGGGCTTTTTGCCGCGCAGGCCTGTGTGCCTGCCGTTTTGGAAGAGGCCGCGGTCGCCGCTCGTCCCTGGCTTCCAGGGGGTGCCCTCCCCTGACGGGGACCCCGGCCCTCCGTCTAGGGCGTCTGCGGGCGCACGGCCCCGCCGCTGGGGCCGTGAGTGCGAGGGGAGGGTGCAGGCGTGCCCCGGGAGGAAGGTTGGGGCTTTCGGGAAGGGCAAGGGGGCCCCGTTCCCCCATGGGGGAGGACAATCCGGTACCCCCATGG
>NW_028167963.1:0-108546 GCF_964194135.1 Talpa europaea
TCGGGGGCTCCGGGTGAGCGTCCGCCTGGCTTCTTCGCGCCTGGGGGTGCGGGCGGGGGGCTGGGGTGGGCGACGTCAGCAGCCGGGGCAGCGCGGGGATGCGGCCGAGGACTCGCGTGGCTCCCCGCCCGCAACTCCTGACCTGTTGATGAGCCACTCTCTGGGGTTCAGGCGCACAAGCCTGGGCGCCCAGGGGCACCCCGAGTGCGCCGCCCGGGTGGGAAAGCCCGACCCCGGCGCCTGGCCTGACGTGAAGGGATGGGGGGAGAGGGGCGCTGGGGGGCTGGGGCCCGCGGGAGCCCCCGTGGGGGCCCCCGCTGCCTGGCGAGTCCAAATCCACATCGTGCCCCTGTGCACACGCCTCTTGGGGCGCCCCCCGCGCCCACTCGCAGGCAGAGCCGCGCTCCGAAGCTCGTCGCCTCTCGTTTGTAGGAGACGAATCCGGGAGCCCTCTGGGTGTGTGCGGGTGTACAACGTGGAGGAGGAGGTGCCCGGCGCAGCCCTCGCCACGGCTGCTCTAGGGTCATGCTGCCTCCTGCCACGTCACCCCCTTTGCTGAGGGAGAAGAGAAATGACTTGCTGGTGCCTGGAGGGATCGGTGCGGGGAGACGGGGAGCGGTGGGGGAGGCTCAGCACCCCGAGAGTTCTCGCTGGGGTGTGCCCGTGCGAACGCCGTGCGGACTCCACGCGAAAATCCTAAGCTAGCACCTCAACAGGTATGTGTGTGTGCGTGTCCTTGCTGGGTTTCTTCAAGAGGGAAGTAACCTTTAATAAACCCATGTGCATCCTGTTTTGATTTTTTCCCCTTTTAGGCTTTTTTTGTTTTTTGTTTTTTTTTAAAGAACAACAGATGGACTTTGAGTAAAAACTTGTCCTTATGCTGAAAATAACAGAAAAGGCTTCGTAGTTCTTGTTTGCTGTGTGTTTGATTTTTTTTTTTTTTAACTCTAAGAAAATCTTTTCTTTGTTTCAGTCATTGAGTGTTTGCCACTTCCTGAAGCGCTCTCGGTGGGTTGTACGTGCACACCTTGAGATTAGGTTGTTACAAACGCTTTGCTTGTTGAGGCTGAAACGTCACTGCCCAACACAGCGTCTGACACATAATAGTGACTCACATTATCTGTTGGAACTAATGAGGTGTAACTTAGTGAAGGGGACCAGTATACTGGCTATCTGGTTTGATCGTGTATTCTAATTCTGCTCAGTGTGTCAGTAGTACTTTAAAATTGTCACTTCGATACTGTCGGTGGTTACTTGGCATTAAGGAGTCACTTAGAAATTTCTCTTGCAGGTTCCCTTTCCGTAGCTGACAAGCTCTGTGCATTGTCATCTATTTGCTGTTGATTTAATGGACAGGGTCATCTTTAAAAGCAGCCTGTTCAGGAGAGTTAACTAGAGAAATATAAAAACTCTTAAGTTGATGTTTTAACATAACACTGCTTGTTGGTCTATGTATATCAAAGTTTTATATAAATATATATTTGAAATTCCTTGTAGTCTGGTAAAGAAAGCTGAAACATGGGAGTGAGGAAGTAGCAAAGTTCCTTTGTAGTCTAGGTTGAAGACTTTACCTAATTCATTTGGTCTTTTTCTTATAGGGAAATTGGCATTTACTGTTTAATGACAGGTTTCTGAAGCAGCTTTGCAGGTAAACTGTGTTGTTACTGTATTTTGTAGTTAGGCTTTATATAATGGGTTAGTGCTATTTAATTTCCTTTGGTATAGAGGGGGGGGGTCTTAGCCATAGGTAAATTTGTGCTTCATTATTAACAACAATTTTATATATAAAATGTTACAGAAATCCACAGATAACAGAGATTCATCTGTTTTCCTTTTTTATAAAAATTCCTAAGAGGCATTTGTTTACTTATTTCTATTATTGGAAGAAATTACCCTCTAGGGAATAGTGCTGTTACTAATCCTTGCTCAGTATATTTGCCAGCTGAATTATCTTTGATACTGTGGTACTGAACAAGTATTATTTCACCCTGGCCTAAATATTTAAAGTAACGGCTAATGAATTGCAGTCTATAGCACTGAAGTCTAACATTTCACACTTTAAAAAACCCACACACACCAGTTTCCATTGGTATTGTAATCATTTGTTCTCACGTCAGGACCAAATGGTAAAACTGCTTTGTATCTATAGAATATGTTATATTATTTGTGCTGATCTACAGACTGTTTTCTGTCTTTATAGCCTTCCTTAGGAAAATACATTAATAGGAATTTGTGTGCTTTATGAGTTATGAGAGAGATTTTGGGTTTTTTTTTTAATGGAACTAAATAAATTAATGCTAGGAAATTATATTCCCACTGAATTGTAAACTCTGATTTAGAGAGGGACCCAAATATATGTTGAACTAAGGACTTAAAAGATTTCGAGACAGAATTTAATACTTTTGTTTAAAAATGGTCTTCTTGACCACCTTGCTGTCAGTTGTTACTTGTCTCTCATATGTATACTTTTAAATTTTGCTAGTAGATTATTTACCCAGTTTTAGGAAATTAAGGATGTGTTTGTTTTTAAAATTCCCAGTTTAGGGCCTCCCCGGTGGCGCAGCGGTTGAGTGCTGGGTTGCGAAGCTGCCCGCGGCCTCTGCGGCGCCGGTTCGATCCCCAGCTGCTCCCTGGCCACCGGAGGAGGATCCCACATGGTGCGCAGACCTCTCCTGCCGCCCGCTGCTCCCCTCAGCAGTGTACTTCAGTCCTTCTGCCTGCTCTGCTCCCCGCTCTGGCTCTGGTGAATTCTCTCACCCTCCCGCGCTTCTGACTGTACCCAGTGCATGTATAAACAAAACAAACAAATATAACAAATAAATAAATAAATAAATAAACATGCCTCTATTAAAAAAATAAATAAAATTCCCAGTTTAAATCCTCTATAATGATGATAATGAATAGAATAGATGATAATTTAAAAAGTATTTCTTCTTAGTGGTAGTGATAATATCCAAAATGAGGTAATACCATTAAAAGTTTAGTACATATAGGTATGTAGAAAGTGGGAATGGTTTTTGCGAGTAAAAAGTACAGATGGCACTACAGATAATTAAGAATTTAAACAAAGATATATTTATAAGGTAGCTTAGTGTCTTATAATCAGATTAGGAGTTCAACAAAATACATAGAGAAATCTTAATGGTGAATACTTGTTTTAATACCAGTTATGTGCAAGAAACTCAAGCATTCATCATAGCCAGTTTCTCTGGTCTGGGTAGCCAGATTTCAGTCCTGGCAAAACTTCAGATGTTCTATTTTATTATTAAATGATAATCCTGTTTCTAATATTATTAATTGTAACTGAGAATATTTCCATATAATAGTGTCTAGCTTCCTGCATTTTAAAAGACTCTTCTACCCAAGATACTCCTAACTTAAGGGCAGAGTAACCTTGTGGTAGAGGCGGTAGTGTGACTGGGCTGGGAAGAAAGCAGGTAGAGCTGAGAGTGCCCCCCGCAGAAGCCTCAGGCAAGAATGAAACTCCTTTCATTTTACTTCATTCCACTTCAGACTCCTTTACTGAAAAAGGGTATTTGAAAAGCTTAAAGTTTACTTTTTAACCAAAAATTTGGATAACCTACAGTAATGTGCCATTTAACATTTTGGTCATTGATGGGCAGCATGTGTGACAATGGTCTGAACTGTCTATGCTATCTAGTTTTGTATAGTACACTCTGAGGGTGGCACTAGGATAAGATCACCAACAGTAAGTACAATTTTCAGAACGTGTCCTGTCGTACTGATCTTTTCTTGTGATGCTTAAAATTGATGTGTACAGATATTTTTATCCTACTTATTCCACAAATATTCTACAGCTTACAACAAAAACATGTACTTATAAAATGGAAAAATACAGGTTAAGATATTAGAATTGCAAACCAGGGGTAAATAGCTGTTAAGAGTGAAGGTCTTGAGGAGGTATTATTGGGGTGTGCCCGAGGACCCTACCTAGGTGAGCTGGGATTTTAGCTTCCTGAAGCCAAAGGGAATAGGAAGTATCACATCTCTGTGGGGTTGGGTTTTTTTTTTGTTTTGTTTTTTGTTTTGGGTGCTGAATACTGGATATCTTTGTATCTTTTAAATAGAAAAGTATATGGATCTCAAAGGGAAGAAAACATACCTACTTGGGAGTAAAAGATTTTCTGAATAATTATTTCTATAGAAATTTCTTATGTCGTGCACCATATCAAGCTATGGAGTGATGTATCAGGTACTGTCCTGAACAGCGTGGTACTGTTGATGAAGTAATAGCTTGCACGAGCCTGTTGTCAGCGTGCCCCTACCAAGGACATAAAGTCAGTGATGTTGTTTTCTTCAAGCAATTCAAATATATATTTAGATTGTCAAATTGATCTGAGGATTAAAAACCTAGAATGAGGACTAGATGTGCATATTTTAAAATATCTTCTATGAATCTCACTGATTTCTGAGACTTAAAAATACGTATTTTTCTTTAATTATAAAAGCAATACATATTTAATGGTAGAAAATTAAAATACAGATTTTAACTAATATAGTTCTCTACAGAGAAATGCGATATTTCTCTCACTCACTTCATATCTGTATAGCGTGCTACTCCCTAGTAGCAATCTTTGTGAATACTTCGCTATGCTTCAATCTTTTAATATGCATTTAAAAAATTGGGATCATATAGTACTTGCTTTTTATTCTTTAACTTAACAGCTTTTTCCCATAGTATTTGCTCTTCATAAATTATTTTAATGTCTGCATTGTTTATGTCTTCTGGAAACTTACTGTCCTCCATAAAGAATATTCTTATTTGACTTCATTTTCAGTTGTATTTTGTTTTTGCTGGATGCTGTTATACTGCCTTGTAAACAGGACTCAGAGACTATGACGACTTAGTCAAAAGTGGTAGCTGTGTAACAGGGTGGTCCCCAGGAAAGGGGGAAGTTCCAGGTTCCCTGCCCCACCCAAGGGAGGGTGGAGCTGAGCAGGAAGAGGAGAAGCTGGAGAAGGGACTAAGGAAGGAAGCAGGATGGAGCCAGGAGACCTGGAGGAGGCGCGTGGAGCCTAGAGACACGTGAAGAAACTGCGCTTGTCTTTTGGTCGTGGACTGGGTAACACAGATGTGGGTGAGACCCGTGGGGAGGTGACCATGGCAGCTTTTATCTTGATGTTGATTTTGCTCTTTTCCTTCCGGGCTTGTCTGGTTGTTTCTGGCCCTTTTCTGTGGGTCCCCACTGGAAGATGCTTTAGACTTGTGGCAGGCTTTGGGGCCTTGTTCTGGGCCAATCCCATTTGGATGGACTTTTACCCACGAGGGGACGGGTAACTTTGGGTGCTTCATTTAGAAACTAGATTCTTTGCCTTACCTGTATTGTTTTTTAGTTTTATTAAAGTTTCTTCCCATTAAAGTCTCCTATGTTTTGTGTTGATGCGGCGGATGGCAGAACCCATTAAGAATAGGCAGGTTTGCGGGGTTTGGGCTGCCCCTCTCCCTGTCCTATAACAGCTGGAGAGGCGATGAGAAGAGCTTGTCTTCTTGGGTTACTTTGGCAGGAGAACTTACTGATAACTGGATGAGACTGTAATAAAAGAGGAAATAAGGGTAACTCCCAGTAGATTCTTGGCCCAAATATTTAGATAGGAAAAACTGGCAGAGTTGAAATTGTTTCTCTCGCTTACTGTATTTAATCTGTCTGTCCTTACATCTGTTCTTGCTTCAGTTAGCTTTTTGAAAGCACAGATCTGAGAATATTGCTCTGCTCGTGGCTTCTCAATGCCTACCCATGACAGGATAGTTGGCTCATATTAATTACATAAACGCATATGTCTTTTATGTTGTTGTAGTGAAAAGCAGCTCTAATCTTTTTAAATGGTCATTAAAAAAACAGATGATACATGTAGAAAAGTTGAGAATTTTTTAAAGGGATTCTTAGGAGGAAAAGATAGGACTTTTAGTAGGGTTCGTGGAATATATACAGAAAGGCAGTTTTGAAATGTATACACCTATTTTTAAATTCCAGCTTAAGATATGTAAAATGTAGGTGTATGTGAATTCCACTTATCTTCGTACAGGTTATAGCAGGTAGCATCTATTGATTAGATGATCGGCCAGGTGATCGCCTAGATTTGTATGTGTAGGGTGTACAGATACTGGGATTACAGCAACGACTATAAATATCTCTCCTCAAAATTAACAGTCAGTGGGGAACAGTATGACTTTACACTAGTTACTATTTTTCAAGAAGGTACAGGTGTATCCTGCCAGGAATTTCTGCAGGCTTTTTTTTTTTTTTTTTAATTTGTTAGACAGTATTCTTAGAGTTAAGGTTATAAATATCTTTAATTTCTATGTTACATGTACTGAATAGCAAGGATCTGAAGAAGTTATTTGTCCTCAGACACAGTTTATGGTCAAGTTGGTATTCAAATTCAAGTTCCGTGATCTCAGAATCTTAAACCATTATTCCATATTATTTGTTATGATCTTACCTTGATGATAAATCAAAGAAATACATTGTTAATTTTCACAATATCCCTTTTCCCCAAGCTTTGATGTATAATTGAGATACAGCATTGTATAAGGTGTACAGTGTGATGATTTAATACATGTATATTTGTAAAACGTTTACCACAATAAGGCTAATAACACTTCCATCATACCACAGAGTTTAATATTTGTGTGTGTATGTGGAGAGAGCATTTAAGATCTATTTTCTTAACGGCATTCAAATACATAATACAGGTGTTGTTAACTATAGTCACCATGCTGTACATGACATTTCCAGAACTTACTCCTTGTAGAACTTGATGTTTGTGCCCTTTGACTAACACCTAATTTCTCCCCACCCCTGGCAAAGAAGTTTGCTGTGTTTGAGTTTAGCATTTTTAGATTTCACATATGATGGAGGTCATATAATATTTATCTTTTTCTGATTTTATTTCATGTAGCATAATGTCCTCAAAGTTCATCCACGTTGCAAATGACAGAATTTCACAATATTATTTTAAATCCGTTGTACATGTACCTCTGTTTATAAGAGCTCTAACAACAGCAATAAAAGTAATCAAAATCCATTGCTGATTTTGGAGGTGTCACTTTTAGAAGAGAAGAATGTCATGTTTTTAAAAAAATTGTAGATAATGATTTTGAGTCATTGGTTTTCTTTAAGTCTGTTGTGAAATAAATTAGTTAACCAATGTTCTGTAGGAAAAAGCACTTAAAATTTTTGTCATCTTACCTCTACTTTCCAGCTCATTCACTTAGTAATTTTCAGTTTAATGAAGTAACAGTAACAACATCAGAACGCTCTTGCACTGTTTGCCACTCTTTAGTGTTGTCCAGTAGGTAATTAAAAGTATTTTCTTAAACACCACAAAGTAGGAGAGAAACAAGATGAGATGTCTTGTTGTAATGTGTGTTTTAAAATGTTGTCTGAGCAAATCTAATTAAGTCTGAATTTAGCATGTGATAAATCTCATGTTGAGATTAAAATGAAATGTGTATGTGCTTTTTTAGGAGATCATGAATCAGGCGGATAAAAATCAAGAAATCCCGTCATATCTTAGTGATGAACCACCAGAAGGTAGGTATGCATCTGAACACTAAGAATAGAAACAAATACCCCAGTGAGTTGATGGTCTTATTGTTTTATTAAATTTAAATAAAGCAATATACTTGTTTTGTCAGTAAGTTGTCCCCAAAACAATTAAAGATAAATATTTTTAGGTCTAATAAGAAATCACAGATACTGGTGAATGGGTACACTGTAACTATTATGCATGATCTTTTTTTCTGTTACTCATTCTTTTAAGGCCATTTCACAAGTAAAAGTATTTGTACAGAGTGAAGGTAGGGTGCAGAGGAAGTTTTGATATCATATATATAAAAAGTCAACTCAAGAGGCACTTGAGATTTGCTGGTAAACGATTATTCCTTACATTATAATTGGCAGTTCTTCCTTTATTAGTACATGGTCTTAGGCTTTGCTAAAATTTTCTATTAGCTAAAAAACTGACCGGGATAATTTTATTGTTACCTTTACTTCTGAAATCCTTAGAAACATTAAACAACACACTTCAATGTCCTGACTATATACAGAAATGACTGCAGGCATTTTTAATTTATGGTTTTGGTATAGATTTTTAAGCATTCCAAAGAATGATCTCATTGGATGACTGCATGTTTGTACAGAACAACCATCATCTGCAAGAAAGAGAATCAAATAGGAGAATAAGGGACGAAGTAGCCTAAAGACCAGACCAGAGTGGCAGGTAGGCAGAGTAGGGTGTCTCTGGGAAGAGGCAAGGGCTGGAAACAGTGACTCCAGGTATTGTATTTGCTTTCCAATCCTATTATCCATTGTCCAAAATTGTCTTCATATAATACTTTACATTGGTAGAGAAAAGCGCTTATTTAAGCCTAAAAGAAGATGGATGTAACTAGCTAATTTGAGTTTAGTGGCTTGATAGAGGAACAGCTTGGAACAGTTATAGTTAGGACTGTAACTGTAGAGTTTTGAAAAGAAAAGTTAGGGCTCAGTGAGAAAGTTAACAAGGACTTTGTAAGAAAGAAGTCAGAAAAGAGAAAATAAAGACCATCTAGGAGTGTAATTGTCGAGGAGAATGAGCCTCGGGAATGTCTTTAAATTATTACCTGCTAAACAAGAGTAGTCTGCAAAACAGATCATTTATATGGTGTTAATTAATACCACACTGTAATTAAAGAGATCAATAGCATTAATATTTATCTGATTTGGCTGAGAAAAACTATCTTCGTTAAACATGTGCATCAAATTTGGCACAGCGGGTTATTATTATTAAGGTATTCGGCATGAGTCCTCAAATCAGGATTTCCCCTTTTCCTAGTGGTGCTCACCTTGATTACAAAAGAAACACCAATTATGTAATCCTTTCCATAATTTTATAATATATTCAGATGTTTATATCTTAAGTCTTTTATTTCAGTTACTTAAAAATTATATTAACTGATTATTCAAAGTCAGTAAAAAATTTATTTTTGCAAATTTAGCCATTGCTACATCTTTTTCTGTGTTTTGACTCAGATTTTCCTACTTGTGATAGGATATAAAACTTCCAAAAAAGAAAAGAAAATCTATTTCAAGATAAATTTATGCCTTGTATATTAGAAAAACTCAATTTTCATTTTTTTTTCCTTTGTCAGATGTCAGTTTCCTAATGTTACCTTCTTTGATAACCACATTCTGCTTGAATTTAGTAGTTTTGGTGGTCTTAGATGGAGCTCAGTTTACTTTTCTCTGAGTGAGATTGTATTTTTTCAGTGGTTAGTGCCTGAACTGTATAGTTCCCAAGTATTTTACCCATACAGTTTAGAAAAATAAAAACACCATTGCTTATGTTACTACTGCCTAAATCATTAGATCAGGCACACACATTTTTATGAAATCTAGTCATTTTATGCCTTGAGTTTGAAGTTACTTGCCAATTTGAGTGGCTCTATTTAAAAAAAAAAAAAAAATCCCAGACAAAGCAAAGAGAACTTATGGTTTGAATAAATCAGAATTTTTCATACAAAATTTTTCATATTGAAGTAACCTTTTCTGGGAGTATATGAAGAGTTTTTAAAAACTATAGGAATTGAGTC
Organism: Talpa europaea; assembly: GCF_964194135.1. Taxonomy (NCBI): domain Eukaryota; kingdom Metazoa; phylum Chordata; class Mammalia; order Eulipotyphla; family Talpidae; genus Talpa; species Talpa europaea. The sequence goes on from NW_028167963.1 coordinate 9,596, forward strand.
AGTGAAGTAAGTATTAACAATAGCTGTAGTTTCTTAACACTACAAAATGATTTTAGATAGTGATGAATATGATTTTAAGTGATGAATAATTTTATTTTAACATAGCACTAGCTCTTTAATTGTACTAAGGAACACATAGAGCAGAAAACCAAATACAGCAGAAACCCAGAGTACGTAATTTCCTTATAATGCTGAGAAGAAAACAATCCCAACTGCCATTGAACAAAATGAAATTATTCAAGGACTTGCTTTTATTCTATGTCATTTTGCTGAAAGTTGTATTTTCAAAGAACCAATCCATGTCATTAAATAAGAGCTTACTATATGTTTAAGTTAGCGGTTCTCAAACTTTGTGGTCTCAGGGTACTTTGCGACTTTCAAAAACTAAGGGCCTCAAAGAGCTTGTGTCTTTGTCAATATTTACTGCATTTGTGATAAAAACTGAAAAATGAAATACTTTATTCCTTAAAAGAACCCAATAGTCCCATTACATGTTAACATCATAAACATCATTTTTGAAAAGTGACTTCTGCAAAACAAGAGTAACTGTGAGCAGGGTGACATTGTTTTTAAATTTTTACAGGTTTAATGTTTGGATTCCACTAATCCCCCTTTATCTGAGGGGGATATGTTCCAAGACTCCTAGTGGGCGCTTGATACTGTGGATATACCAAAACCCATATGTATACTGTTTTTTTTCTATGTATAGATACCCATGATAAAGTTTAATTTATAAATTAGGCACAGTCAGAGATTAACAATAATAGAATAATTATAGTAATATGTGACTATGGTCTTTCTCAGAATATCCTACTGTACATAATATTTTTGAACTGTGAGTAACTGAACCCCCATGAAGGGAAGGGAAGCTGCAGATAAGGGGGGACTGCTGTAACAAGACAGCCATATTCTCACAGCTGCTTCTGTGTGTAGTCTGCACATCATTTAGTTTCTGGAAAATTATGTTGAATTTTCTGTGGAAAATTTTGCAAAATGAAAGTAAATAAACAAATGACGTGTTAACATTTTTACAAAGATGGGTTTTACCTTCAAATTCCTTGTAATGGTCTTGGTGATATCCAGGAGTTTTAGACCATAACTTGAGAACCACTCTTTTAAAAATGAAGAAGAGTGTTTCAATGAGTGACTGAATTCTGTACCAACAAAATGAAGGCTAAATATATTTTTTCATACTCCTTTAGGATATAAAATAGATTGACAAACAACAAAATTGTAAGTCAAGAAACATTCAAAATAGTTATTTAAATTAGGTTTCTATTATGAGAATTGATAAGCCTCTAAAGTATTTCTGAGATACTCAGACTTAGCAGTGAACCAGTCTGTAGCCTTGAGGGAAGAGCTCGTGTCTGTGTCAGATTTGTATTTATGTGGTTGGCCCGACTGTCAAAACAATTTCGAGATAGTTAGAAAGTTTGCAGTTTGCTTTGCTTTTAGTAGAGACTTGTATTTGATTGTCTCACACTTTGTTTCCTCAGGTTCAATGAAAGACCATCCACAGCAACAACCAGGCATGTTATCCCGTGTGACTGGGGGTATCTTCAGTGTTACAAAGGGAGCTGTTGGTGCCACCATTGGTGGTGTAGCTTGGATTGGTGGAAAGAGTCTGGAGGTGACCAAAACAGCTGTTACAACTGTGCCTTCCATGGGATTAGGGCTGGTGAAAGGGGGTGTGTCTGCTGTGGCTGGAGGTGTTACAGCTGTCGGGTCTGCTGTTGTGAACAAAGTGCCCTTAACAGGAAAGAAGAAAGACAAGTCTGACTAACATATGGAGATACACCCATTCTCCACAGCATTATGATGCCAGTGGCATTGAATTGCTAAGTTATGGACTATAAACCAAGTCATCTGTTTTGGACCTTTATCTTCTAACCTGCTGTGTTGAAAGTATTGATGACTGGCTTTTGTCTAAAAAGAAGAGACCAATACTAGCACAGTGTATGAAGGTTTCTCATACTTAAATTCCAGCTTTTTATCTGGTTAAATGTTACACTTACTTAGCTGTAACTGAAGATATGGTATATTTGAATATTTACTATAAGTCTTTCAGTTTAAAAATGTGAAAGTTGAATTTAGTGGATGATCCTTACAGTTCCTTATGTATAATGTGCCAGGTAACTCATCTGCCCCTTCAGAAGGGAACCTTGAACTACATCAACTGTACCTTTGATGTGCCTAATAGTTTCAGATGTCTTAGATTTTTTTATAACCATAGTTAATTAGGCCAAGAGGCATTCTTTTCCTATTTAAGCTGGTAAAAGTAGCAGGAATTAGGGAAGTTTAAAAGAAAAGATAAATGGTTATGATACTGATTGTTAACCATCTTTTGTTAGATATGCATTATATTAATTTAATCATTGATGCCTTACAAAAGAAAACATCTTTTCAAATACCCTAAATATGTGCAGTTCTTCAACTTAGAGATGGATGCTTTAAAAACTTTAGTTTTTCCTTTTAAGAATCTCAGGTGAAGTGTGGTAAAAGCAATCCTTGCTCTCAGCAGATAAGATAGTGCTTGTTAACGGTCAGTGGTTATTATGAAATCATACACTTCAACCTGGGTTCATGCTCCATTGTTAATACACCTCACAGTGCCTAAAGAACATTTCTTTGCTAGTCAGAAGCTATGTTGGATGATTTTTCAGATTAAGGAGGAGCAAATAAAGTTCTTAAGAATTATCTAAAGCATCCAAGATATTGAAAGAATCCTTCATAGATGTTTTATCTCTAGGATGGCTTAAATTATTAGCAATTCCCTTTTTTAAACACACAGTAAAACCACCACAAATGTGAGGTCTGACTTAAATTGAGTGAAACGGCCCCGTAGATCAATTTCGAATGTTACAGATACATAAGTACTCTCAATGGTTTATATAGACATTTAAACTGTTACTTTATAAGTCCTAGACCTTGTACCTTTTCCCAGGTCAACTTTGGACAGGGAATTGGGATTTGAAGTTTTTGATTATGGATGATAAATGTGTCATGTCTTAACATGTCTCATTCATTCTCAAAAAATGAGACTTAGCTGGAATTCATTTTTTTGTTTCATGTTTCATTTCATAAAAGTTTAACATGTAGCACATATGTCTGGCATTCCTCTCAACTAAGAGTTACAATCCAAGCCTGAAGAATTTTAGTTTTCTTTATACTTAAGTCTGGAAATTTGCCTCCATTCTGCAGATAATTTTTTGGCTAGGAAGAGGGAAGGGGAAGGGGTGAGCAAATAAATCAAATAACATCCCTGAGAACTTAGAACAGACAACTCCAACACCAAGGCTGAAATGGTGTGTTTGTGAAACACTAAAAGTTTTACATTAATAATGTGGATCAACAAATGGATAAGATTATAGCTTAACTTTTAAAAGCTTTCATAAATGTCAGCAGGGATTTTAAATCTACAGAGGTTCTTGAACCTTTCTACTGTATACCATACTGTAAAGTTAGGACATTCAATTCATCAGATAATAAATGGTTATTTCATGCAGTATGATTTAAAGTGTATTTGTTGAAATATATGCTCAAATGCCATTAGCAGAAGGGATTTTAAAAAAAACCTCCAGAATTAATGGATGAACACTAAGTGACATCTAAATAATTGTATTGGAGAACTTGTTTCCTGCTATCTGAAAGAAAATGTTGCTTCATTGCTAGTTTATATTTCTAATTTATCTTCTAGTCATAGGCTCTGCTGTGCTTTGTATCTGAATTTCTAAATATAGACTTTACTGTATACTTGCATATTTATTTTCAACTTTGCTTGTCTTTAAAATCACTTGAGGAAAATGGTTGTAGTGAATTTCTGCTACAAAAAAGTCACCTGGTACATTTTAACAAGTCTGTTTCAAATTCTATAACTTTGTCCAGGAGAGGCTGGCTGTGATAGCAGAGTACTGTACAAATAGTTTTAGAGGTTCTTGTTGAAATGAACTTGCCATTTGATGATACACAGCTGTACACTTGAGTCTTTTCCAGTTTATTTTCGTAGACTAGCAGTTTGACCTGTTAAACAGTACTAGTTCACGTCAAGAAACTGAGGTTGCTGTACTCCTAGAGGCATCTGTTATTTGTGGGTATTTGGCACAGAAAGGATAAACTTGTACAACCCACTTGACTGATCTAATAAATGTTGACATTATGAATTCTGTACTTAGTGAAATGTCAGATGAAAATAACTGATGACTGAATAAATTTTTTTGTATTAAAGGAATGGAAAAGAACATGCATCTGTTAATAAAGCACTATGATCTGCAAAAGATGAAATATTTCATAAAGCTATAAGGAAATAAAGGAATTTTTAAGCAGGGTAGTTTTAAATTTCTAGTTACATAGAAGTTAAGAAAATACTGTAGCCAGTATTTAAATATTTTGGATACTACTACACAAAACATGACAAAGCATCTCCAAATACGTATTTTGATGCCAGCACAACAATCAAGTGTGTATTTTAACAACTCTAATAAAGATGCAGATTTCTAGGTTTTACCTCAAGATGCTGAATCTCTCCAGGGTAGGGCCCAGTACTGCATTTTAACTATCTCTGCATTCTTACACTCTGAAATTTGAGAACCGATGGAAGAGTTGTACAGAGCACATCCTTCTGACCTAAGTGGCTGTGGAACCTCTCACTAAGCAAGTGACTGACTCAAAGGGATGAAACTGGTGGGAGGGCAGAAAATTAGTATCTTACTTGGGCACATCCACTTATCCACCAGGCACTATCCAAACATCTGAATTCATCAGTATGAGGACCCTTCTGTAGTCTGATTATCTGCTTTTCCACTCCTGAAAAGGACTATTTCCTACTGTCTCCTTCAGGCCCTCTGCTCAGGACTCAGACAGCAGCTGTCCTGCCCCTCGCACTGTTCATCCACCAATCTGCCTATGCCCATTCCCATGCTGTGGACCAGGACTGATTTATCTGCTCTTTTCCAAAGTCAGCTCTCTTTCATGTCTTCAAGGATATTAACCCCACGGTTTCATGGTTTTGCATCTCTCCGCTCTCTCCTGGGTCATAGCCATTGGCATAAAAACCCGCCCCAGTGTTTGCACCCTTTAAAGAAAAATGACTCCGTTTCACAAGCTCCGTTTTTCTCCTTCCCTTTGCGGACACAATTTTCTGAAAAACTGTATAGTGCCTGCTTCTTCCTCATCTCCTATTCATTCAGCCTACTCAAGTTGCCTCCTTACTCTTTCGTTCCATCTGAATCAAACAGGGCTAGCCAGTGATTTCCTTTTGCCGAACTCACTGGCACTTCTCTATCTTAACTGACATCTCTGGCATTCAGTATTACTGCTATACCCTCTTTTGACAGCAGACTTCTTTATGGTCAAACCTTTCTAGCCTCGGCAAGTCATCACACCAACTCTATATTGTTTCTGGGCAGTTTTGTCTGGAGCCACAGCTTTCATACTCTCATTATGCAGATGACCCCAAACTTCATCTTGAGTCCTGACTGCTCCACAACTTTGCCATTTGCCTGTTTGACCTGCTCAGATACTTAGTAGATTACCTCTAAGAGAACTACCAAGTAGACTATAATGTTTGATGTACCAATGTACTGAAACATTGGAGAGTGAAAGAGAAAGCACCAATGACAATTATGTTAGAACAAGTATAAACTAAAATCTCTTCAAGGGCTTCCAATCACCTTAAAATGAGATCCTGCTCCTTGGACAGGACCTGTCATGGTTATTGTGTGCCACACAACCCTATGCCAACTGTCCTGACGGCCATTCTTTTTCTCAAACATTCCTGTATGACACCGGATAAGCGACTTACCCTTTTTGTGCCTGAGAACAGTAGAACAGTAAACAATGGTGCTCAATTGTTAAGAGATGGAAAGCACAATATACCAGGCACTTAGTAGGTGCTGCAGAGATTTCACTAAGGAACTGAGTAGATATGAAGGTTACTTGCATTTGCTGACACATGAATAAAAAATGAAGACATGTCTTGCAGTGTTCATGAATTTTTTTCATTGCTGAAGACCACGCACACAGAGCACACAGATATTTGAGTGTCAGAATCATATGCTTGGTTGTATATTTGTTACAAAGTTAAAACTCACAAGGTGAAAGTGAGCCAGCCTTTAGGGAATATGTGAAAAAGATACAGAAATTGAAATTTGAAAAGCTTTACTAAAATCAGTACCAACCATGACACTTTTCTTATAGGCATGGATTTTCCTTAAGTTTTCTAAAAGCTGTATTTACTTCAAATGTATATTAATTAGATCATTTAAAACATAAGGAATGTTACAAGGAAGTCCTCATGAAAACCTGTAAATTTGTTGGTGTTACTCACTCTTTTGGCATGCCTGGTGGGGAGACTTCTTATAAGGCCAACTCATAAGCAATCCTTTTTGTATCCACACGCTTGAACAGAAGTCAGATCTTAGTAAGTCTGTGCTCTGTTACTTGGCAGCTGAGTGGCCTTTCTAAGCTTCAGTTTCCTCATCTGTAAAGTGGGGAAAGTAATGAATGCACACAAAGGCATTTTATGAGAGATAAAATGATCAATTTTAAACAAAATGACCACAGAAGTAAGCCTTAATTATTCTTTAAGGATGAGTAATACTTGGTTTGCAAATACATTAGAAGTTTACTAATGTTTCGCTTAACACAAAGTGATAGAATTCAGGCCACAGTAGAGGGATATTTGAGAGGCATCTCAGATATGCTATGTGAATAGGAATGTACCCATACTTTGAATTAAGAGTTTCTTATAAAACAGCACTTACAAAACACTTACAAAACAGCACACTGATGTGTCATTTAATAGTACAGAGATTTTTGGATATAGCTCAACTTTATTTAAAATAAATACAATTTATATTTCAAAATATAGTGAACTAGTTGTACAGGTAACTTAAACACAACTCAGAAGCCAAGTCAGTTTTTAAAATTATTGGAGCATATGAGTGCCTCAATCACTCAGTCTGTGCTACCCAGTTTCACTCTGCTCGCTGGAAAGCACAAGTCAGCAATCACTCTTCAACATTTAATGGTGCCACAGGGTTAAATAATGGCCTTCCTTTTTTAGCCTGAATTTTACCAAAGTTATCCTCAAACTCTCTTTTTGTTCCATTGAGATTTTCCAGGTTTCCATCCTTTACTTTATAACCTAAGGAATTAAGTTTCCTTATCCTGTACTGTACTATCTGTGGTGTTAGTTCAAGAATCATTGGTGCCTCTCTTATTTGAGCTATGGAAATTCCTTCTTTCAATAATCCCTGAATTCTCTCTTCCAAAACTGGAACAGAATAATATAAAAGGGCAGGACATTTCAAAACTAATTGCTTCAGGTCATGATCTGTGCATTTAAAAGCACTTTTAGAAAAGGAAAGACTGTTCTGTATACTTCTGGGGCAAAGCTGAAAAAGAAATCCTTTGAGTTTGGACAGGAGTTGTAGAATTTCAGTGTTTGTGAAGTCTTGTTCCTGGAGAAACTCTAATGTCTCCTTTACAGCTGTAGAAGAATTTAACAAAATAAATGGGTTCTGGCTTAATAACTTAAGTAGCCAAACTTTCATGTTGGCCTCTGAGCCACCTAAATGTAGGTAACTCTCTTGGAGAATCTTTATAACCTGTTTATTCTTCTCAATAGGACTCTGGAAAATACTAGGTGCAGTTGTCAAAAATCTGCTAATAACCACATTTTTGAGTCCCAGCTCTTGAAAGAACTGTACATTCAGCTTCTGGTTTTCATGGTCTTTCACAGTGAAAAAAGATTCTGGAAACTGTTCTATTAACTTGACTAACTCTTCATTGTTTTTGCAGACCAACTGCCAGAGTTCTCTCTGAGTGTTAACAGCAGTTGGACTACAGACGACTGCTTCTGGACAGCGTTCCAAAATACTGGCCACAGTAGCCTCATTGGCACCTAGTTGTTGTAAAATATTTGCAATTTCTTCAACATAGGTTTCATCCTCCAAAAGTACCCATTCTTTCAATCTGCGAATTTTCCTAATGTCAACGGATAATTTGTAGAGCTTTTCCACAGTCTTTTTATTTTCTTGGTCTGATTGTTTATTGGTTGTATAGGTAAAGGCTGCTGAGAGAGGCCTGTGTTTTGGAGTTGATAGCGTTTTTCGGAAAGAATACAGCCTGCAGGGCTGAGACCTCAATACTAACTTCCACAACATGCCTGCAATCCACTGGCTAATTCCCACCGTCCTGGGACTCAAAGAATGTACACATCAAACCTGAAAGAGAAGAAAGTGCAGGTTTTTATATAAAGGGTCTTAACTTTTGGAACACAAACACAAATTTGAATTATAAGGAGTAAGCTTCTGGAAATAAAATGGGTTTAAACTAGACAGGAAAACTACTCATGGGGAATATGAAATATATCCTTTTAAATCATTTCTGAATTATTTAAATATTTCAATTAATCTTATTAAAAGACATTCTAAAAATTAAAATTATTTAAACTGAAAAATTGTGACTTTCTTCACAATTCAGACATCTTATATTTTATAAATACAATGTTTGAACTTTGTAACAACTTTGTGAAACAACCTTGTTTCTACTCTGCAGATCAGTAGCTAGACCAGCATGTAAAGATGCATAAAGCTCAAATATTTTGACACAATCTCCCTTTCCTACACCTCCCATGTGGTCCCTCTAAGAAGATATAAGGCACTACTTACACACTTGCTTACAAGATTTTTGTGAAATGTTTTATATTTTCAAGTTGATTAGCTGAAGCAAATACTTATTAAGAAAGGAGAAGGAGATCATGACATTTTATATTTTAAATATTTTTGCTGAATTAACTATCACCCAAGATGAGTCAGTTTATTTAAAATGACTTATAAGTAAGTGCTTGTTTTATCAAATTATGTGAAAATTACTTTTTAAAGCCAGAGTTAAAGTTAAGTCTTAGCTAGGTAAAATGAGAAATCCCGTATGGCCCCAAGTGGATCCACAACAAATCAGGCTAGCCTTGGAATAATGTACTTTTAAAACGGTCTAAGGAGCTGTCTCCAATTGACACCTCTAGGCACCTGGAGCCACTGTCCTGTGCTGGGAGCACTGTAGCTTTTGGCACTGTTTTCCTGTTTCTCTGCTAGTTAGAGTCTCAGCCTAACACAAAAGTGTCTAGTACTGAGCTATTTAGCTAGCAAACTACATTCCCTTTTTTTGTGTGTGTGTGGGTCTGGAGGAAAGCTCCAAAAAGCCATTTCCAGTCACTGCCCTTAATAATGCCTAGGACTTTTGTCACTTTCAAGCATGTCCTTACTCATCCAAATAGATGATTATTCTCTAAGGAAAAATAACAAATGACAATGTTCTCATTTTGGTTTGCCATTTGTAATAACAGCTCACAGTGCCTATACTGGCCCAAACAATTGCAGACTTAGCTTCTGCTTTAAGTGGCTAAACCAGAGTTTCCTTCAGATAATTTCTAATAGCTAACACATAATAGTAAAAGTATTTACAACATCTTGAAGAAGACCAGGATTTTTAAAGAGAGGCGGTACAGCATAATGAGGAAGAGCACAGGAAAATGTAGACTGGAGTCCACACCCCATTGTTTCTGGGACCACCACAAGCTCAGACCTCACACCTGTGCCATATGATGGGAAGGGTGGGCTTTGCAACCAAACTGCCCACGCCTGGTCTTGACTGTAACTTAACATATCATCTTAGGAAAGCTACTCCGCCTCCGATGAAACAAGTTGTGATTAGAACAGTGTCTCATAATAAGTGTTCATAAGTATTTATAGTAACAAGAGCACCATCTGTAAAGTGGACAGAACCACAATTTAACCTTACAGGGACACTGGGTTGGTTAAGGGATGGTTAAGATACATGTCAAGTACTTTGCAGAGAGCATGGCAAATACTTTAGTCAATAAATAGTGGCCATTACTAGGAACTGCCTGGAGCTAAAAGTCTTGTAGTGATAAAACTTCAAATTATATTATATTTATTTTTTTTTAAAGATTTATTTATTTATGTATACAAGAGCTGGGGTACAGGCCAGAGTGTGGGGGGTGAGAGGACCCACCGGACACTGAGTGGGGTACAGAACAGGCAGACTGACCGAAATACACTGCTGAGGGGGGCAGCGGGTGAGACAGGAGAGGTCTGCTTCGCCATGTGGGTTGCTCCCTGGCTGGCCCGGGATCAAACTCGTGCTGCAGAGGCTGCGGATTATTTCATAGTGCAGTGCTTAACCCTTTGTGCCACCAGAGAGGCCCCTCAAGTTATATTTTAGATAGAAGTACATTATTTACAAGGAGTAACTAAAAATTGTAGATACTATATTTTAGATTGTTATCCAAAGTAACTACTTATGAAAGAGGTATATATTCCTTACAGAGAACGTGATTTCTGAAAAAAACGTGAGGAAGTGGAAAAGTCCACAATTGGACCACCTATACACAACTACTCATATTTTGGTATGTATCCACTTTTTTGGTTTCTTATCCCCCTTTATTTTTATAATTTCCTATCCCATTATTTGTGATGCCTCCTTTATCATGTAATACACGTAGTTTCTGTTTCTAAAGACCATCCATTTGCAATTCCTTGAATGAGCCAGGAGGCTATGTCTGTCCTTTGTTGCATGCATTCTTGGCTCCCTCTGCCAGACTGCTGAACAATCTCTAGTTAGCTCACTCTTCCCTGTCTCCCATCAACTGTGTCAAGCCTTCTCAACTCAGACCTCCAGCATCCCATCTCCCTGTCCCTTCCCTTCACTCTCACCCAATGCTCCGGCCTCTAACATCTACAAAGAAAGGAAAGCAATGTATCATTGCAATCTCCCCTTCCCTCCAGACACACCTTTCATTACCCAGTAAGCCCTGCTCTGCGCTGTTCCTAACCCCTTTGGCTGAGCTCTCTAGGGCTCTTCTCTCACACATATTTACATCTTCAGCTGACTCCTCTCAGACTCCTACTCTTCACTTATGGGCTCTTCTTCTACCATAGCTTCAGCAAAAACTCCCCTCAGCTAACTCCTACAAAACCTTTTTGCCATACCCTCTCCTCCTAAAGTTTCCAATAAAAACACCTCCCATGTGGTGAGAGCCAAAGAGTTTTCTTTTCTGTCTGTTGACCGCTGCAGCTTTCAGCAATTTGGCACTCTCTCTGCAAGTACACTCTCACTTGACTCCCAGGACTTCCCACGCTCTCTGCTCATCATGCACTTGTGACATCCCTTTATCTGGTCTCCTCTGTGTGCCCGTCTTCAAACCTTGGTTGGCGATCCCCTCCTTTTCTTACCTTACAGGTTCTCCCCAAAGATCCTGTCCTTGTCCAGGAATTCAGTGAATCCACCTGGGCTTCGCTCCTTTTTCTTCACAAATGTGATCTTGTTACCTCCCTGCAATAAACTATTCAGTGGCACTTCAGGACAACAACGTAAAATAAAAATGGCTTTCTACAAGGTCTCTTTGTCTGGGCTCTGTTGCTACCCAAATCCCTAGTACCTTTCTCCCCACACCAGTCACACCTGCTTCCCTTCAGTCCCAGGTGCTCTGTTCCTACCACTGGGTCTCTTGAGAACCAAAATGCCCCTAACACCTAGGTCTAAGTCTCACATTCTCAGGAAATTTGCCTCATTTTCACATATTGATAAAACCCCCCTGTCTCCATCACAGGCCTTCATGCACAGTGGATAGCTCCCCTTTTCACAGAGGCAGCTCTACTTGTTTCCATCCACGTTCAGGAGGGCAGAGACTATTCATCATCATGTTCCAATGAGTCTCTTCCTTACATTCCCCGGCTGCCATTACTGACTTTAGGAGGCATTTCTGGACTCTGAGTGTTTTCTTCCTTGCACCCTACTTCTGACCCAACCACAGTTCATGTACTCCTATAAATCCTTCTTTCATCCAACCAGCAGTGTTTCATTTTGTTTCAGCTCACTCTGTGAGGCAGACATTACTTCTTCTATAGCATCTTTCATACCATCGGAGAACCTGATGAAAGCCACAAATTCTCTCCCCACCAAAAAAACAAAACAAAACAAAACAAAAAAAAACCCATACTCAGACCATTTTGCAGAAGACTTTAGCAGGATCTGCAGGTACTAACAGCCCAACTATGACTAACCTGCACTAGATTGTAAGCACTGGGAGAGAAGGGTCTGGGTGCTATTCTGTTTTATTGCCTATACCCAACAAACAACTTGCTCCCCCATAATTTCTCAAGTGAAACTGAATGAACCAAGCTCATGAGGCAACAATGCAGAGGGTGAAGTTGTGGGCTGCCTGAGCTTAATTCCTGGTCATTAGTTGTGTTGTGATTTGAAGAAGTCACTTCACCTCTCTGTGCCTGACGGAACATCAGGTAAATGATGAAAAAACATCCTGAGTGATTGTGAAGATCAAATGAGTTGGTAACATGACTTACAGAGTATTCAGAAAACTTCACATATGCTAACTTATTAAATCATCACAACAACCTATTTGAAAGACGAGAAAACAGACACAGGTAAAATAACCTGCACGTTAAAGTGACAGCCCCAAACCCAACAACTGGGCTCGAGTCCAGTTCCCATGCTTGTCTCCTACACATGGCCATGCTCCGGTAACTACCTGTGAAATCACACAAAATGTGGTCTATTCCCTGCTGCTGTCATGTTTTTAAAGCATTTTTGAGAAGTGAAATTCACATCTGTAATACGCAGTTTTCATATTAACACAGTTCCTCAACAACACCAGTAATTTCAATCAAGTTCTACGTTTATAACAGGCACAGTCTGTTGCGTTTCACATTAACCAGCGCCCAGGGCCCAGGGCGGCAGGGAGCAAAGGCTGCCACCCGGAGAGGCCTGCGCCTTCCAGAGAAACCTCCCACCTGACCCGGGGCTCCCAGCGGCGCCACCCCGGCCTCGCGGGCAGAGCGGAGCCGCGCGCCGGGAATCAGGTTTCGGGCGCCCCCCCCCCCCCAGCCTCGCCCCCCCCCCCCCCACCTCGCCTCCCGGCCGGCGCGCCGCCCAGGCCCAGGGGTGCGGGGGGGCCCCGAGGCCCGAGGCAGGCCGACTCACCTGTGGGCATCCGCTCCGGCCCCTCGCTCCGTCCTTCCGCCCCCCAGACCCTCCTCCTTTCCCGGGTCCGCAGGTCTCCCCGGCGACCGCGATCGTCCCGCAGGTGGAAGCCCCGCGGGGTCCGCAGGCGGGTCCGCAGCAAAAGGCGAATTCCTCAGCTGAGCCGGCTCGGCCACGCCCCCCGCGCCGTAGCCAATCAGGACGCGGAGGCAGGAGATCGCAGACACGCCCCGCAGCACCCACGCAGCCAATGAGGGCGCGAGACGCCGGCTCCTCGCCCCGCCCCTCGGAGCCGGCACCACGTGGGAATCCGCTGGCCGCGCCGGCCCTGACTGAGCGCCCGGTTCTCACGCCCTTTCCTTGCTGACATCTTAGACAACCTGGGGGTGTCAGTCATCTTATCTTTCGGGGATTGTCTTTAGCCCGTAAAAAAACACGGAAGCAACCCAGCAACTTCTTTATCTTTAAGCCATGCAGAATGACCATACTGTAGAGTGATAGGTAAAGAAGCAATTTACAGAAACGTTTAAAACCTCACAAACGTCCTTGCACCTTCGGAACACACTTAGCTCCTTGCTCTCCACCCCGCGGTGGGCAGCGACCACGGCGGATTCGTCTTTAAAAGCCCCCCTTCCTGCCACCGTTACCTAAATATTTGCCTTTTCTGATCAACTAAGCGGTTTACATTCTAATGATTACCCGTGAAGCCAGCTTTGTAAAAAAAATTTTTCTCCTTAAATCCAAGCTTAACGTTTGCCTTATTTATGCTCACATTTATCTATCCACGCAACACATACTTACGTCTTACCTACCAAGTGCCAAGTAGGTGAAACAGCACTGAGACAGTTGGACGAGAGGAGGGGGAAAGTTACACTGCCTGCCCTGATGGAGTTTACATTCTAGAGGACAAAGGCATTAACTAGAAACAAGTATTTTCTAGGGTGCCTAGGATGGCCTAGTTGCTCTATGAAGTTGATCCCTGTGGAGAGCTGGAATCAGGAACGCCATGACCTTCCCAGCTCTCCTTCCCCATGTTTCACAGCTCACTGTGCACAGCTCCAAGAGACTTACCAGCACTCGCAACTCCTCCAGCCTGCCCTTTCACCTTTGGAGTAAACTCCTTGGGGATACCGATGGAATGTATTTTCCTACAAAGAAAGCTTGGCATAGGGTAGGAACTCAGAAAAGGCTAACCAAATCTTTCAGCTAGACTCAAAGCAGGCTTTTTGAAAGGAACTGACACTTGTACTTTAATTCCACAGAGTAGCAGCCAGAAACCTGGCTCCTTGTCTCAAGATCAACTTTTGATCTCCAGGGTATTCTAGAATTAACTGACTAGCTAATATATATGAGGTAGGAGATGGCTTGTCTGTAACAGTTTCATCTCTAAGTTACCCTTTTATAAAACCCTTATCATTCATAGCTTTGTTGCACACTTTTTCCTGAAATACAAGGATTTAGGGTCCAGACTAAACAGAGTGTGTCACCTGCATTTAGAAGGGAATTAAAATAGGATACAGGAAAGAGAAGTCAAAGAATGTAAAACTCAGGCCTTAGACCTGCATGTAGCAATCACAGGTCGGGAGGGATCTGGGAGGGAGGGAGAACTGCACCCGGGTGCTGGCAGCTTGGACCAGAGTGCCCTATGATTGAGCGGGGAATGATGGACATAAGGAATGCGCATCATTGTAATAAAAACCTGAAAATGGCCAATTCAACTATGACAACTGTATTAAATGCTACCCAAAGTGTTTACCACTCCAAATATTTAAAAAGTACTTTTCTAGAATAAAGAAAAAGAACTTGGAGAAATGGGGGGAACTTAGTATTATGCATATGATGTACAAGAAAGTTACACACATTTAAAATTATAGGATGACTCTAAAATATATAGAGATACATTAAAATAATACTGTTATCAGTCCTTTATATCCCAAATTTACTAATTCAAGTGAAAGCAAAAAACATGACTTTGCATAGATTCATTCAAAAACTTGGTTCCCATTCAACACAACTTTTTCAAGTTGTCAGAAACTTGAGAATTCAAGAAGTATTTAGTGTATGAGTAAAAGGTCTTAAGTCCCTCAATAATAGGCAGGGTTTTTTAGAAGACCAGTCCTTCTAGATAGATGAGAATATTGTATCCAAATAGAGTGGTCTACTCCAGAGGTGCACCCTGACTGATAACATGCCCTTTCAGTTACAGTTTAGGTTGAACTGAAAAAATTTTCAAAACCACAAATAGCCACTCCTAAAATGAAAAACAAAATCTCCCTCCATTTAAAAGTAAAATAACAGTCCCTATGATAACATAATGTTCTTTTACTAAAATACTTATTTACATTAAAACGGATATTCCCCTCATTGGTGAGATTATCCAGATCAATGGATTTCTCAACTCTATACAATACAAACAACCAAGACCAGAAGGTAAGGTGTAAAATACAGCTATTATGAAAAACTATTAAAATATTTCTCTTTACTAACCAAGGATACTTTTAAAAATGCATATCATATAAAAATATGTTATTGTTACATCTGCCTGTCCTGCTCCCCACTCTGTCTCTGGTGAATCCTCTCACCCCCCGCACCTCTGGCCTCATTCCCCAGCTCTTGTATGCATAAATAAATAAAATCTTTAAAAAAAAAATGTTACTGTTTCTGGATTTTTTACTCGAATTTACCTTGAGTTTTAACTTTAAAAATAATTATCAGACTGAATATCTGTCATTATTAAAGATGGGAAAACAAAAGTCACTTGTTATAATTCTGCAGGGGAAGAACTAGCCAACTGGAAAATAGCAAAGAGATACTAACAGTAATTACAACTAGGACAGCTAACCAGAGCCGCAGCATACAGCTACACAGGTAGTGCAATGCTCCATCCATGGCTACACAACATAGCCCTGTTGTCAACATTTATGGAGTGTTCTACCATATACCAGGCACATTTTTTATATGAGAAAAGAGAAGGCACAATTAATAATTTACCCAAAATATCAAAGCTAATAAGTAGCAACAGAGGTGGGCATTTGACTTAACTGTCATCCTTATAATTCAGATACAAGCCCTATTACCCCATTACTTGAAAATATCCCTGAGCTTAAAACTTTCTTGCACAAAATTTAATTTTTAGAGTATGAAGTGTTTGGACAAGATTATTATCTTGAAAAATACTATTTTACTATATATATTATTACTGTTCTTTCAGAACGGTGATGTGATTTAGAGAATCTGTTTCCAATTTGAAATCACCTCACACATCTCCCCTTACCTGAAGCAAACAAGAGCTTTAAAACAAAACAAAAAGACAACCCCACCAAGCACACAAGATTCCATTTGCATATACTTTAATAACAAGGTCAATTTAGGTGAAATGAACAAAGAAAAGGAGACAAGGAGAACTTAACACATGATACTTTCACAAGTTTGGATCAAAACCACATATATAATAAAGCTTCAAAACACATTATTGTCTATGTTAACAGAGGTGGTAACTACAATTGATACATTTTCTAAAATATTATTAAAGATCACAAAGTTAGATCAAACAATGATGGTCAGAAAATTTTGTCCTAAAATTTTAACAAAGTCTTTTAAGAAAGTCTAAAAACCTCCTGTTTCCCACACTGACACTCAAAACTTGGACTGTTATCAGAATATCGGTTGGCCACTTTAACTTTTACCATACATCAAAAATTATCAAAAATATACTGATGGGTCTATTCTAATTGTGACTATTTATATTTACATTAAGCAAATTCTCTTACCAAGTTCTTTATATACAAATTACCATCTGTCCTATGGGAAATTCATTAAAAAGTTAAAAAACACAGAAATGTCATTAGAAACAATGCATTTCAAAATGTAACTGCTTTCCATCAATGAAGAACACTTTAAAATAATTTAACTGAAAAAGTACTGAACTCCCCACCAATTTCAGCTGCAACAGTATTCCTCCTGAATGTTTTCTGTGATTGAAGGAAAAAAAAACTGGGTAAACCCTGATTGCAAGAAATTAAAAGATAAAAGTCTGATGAATGTTTATTATCTAATTTTCAAGAAATTTGTAGTCTAAATAGGTTGCCATTGAAAACATAATTTTTTACATGTAAACAATTTAATATAACTGAAGAAACAAGTCTTTACAAACTGACGGATGAACTGAAAAATACCTTTTGGATAAATTTAAATCACAAAACAGTATCTCATGTCTCTAAAATGAGTACACCTATGACTTTTCTATACTTCCCAAGACCAGTCTCACATTGAAAAGAATTTAGATATTAGAAGTTTAGATAAAAGAAATTTATAAACACTTAAGAGGCAAAGATTTTGGGGGAGGTTCATTTGGGATTATATTAATACTACTAAAATGTATAAGGCCACTGTAATTGTTCTAAGATTTTTGGTCACATAGCAAAGAAAAAAGATGTCTTTTTCTGTGAAAAACTAGCATAGTATCATAAGCTTTTCAAATTTAAAATCATTGTTGATTTTTAATGATGCACATTTTAAGTTTATGTAATGTGACTTCAATAAAAAAGTGAAAAAAAGAAGTCAAGAAAAAAATTCAAAGTTCATTGATGCAGATGACCATAAAGCTGAGTGCAACGTTTTGTCCAGTAGAGATATATTTCTCTTGTCCTGGAATTAACTGATTTTGTTTCAGTCACTGAAAAATTTAGGCCTCATATTATCTGGTTTAAAAACAGAGATCAGCTTTATTACGTAAATTATGTTAACTTAGGTTCACTACACACTCTACTAAAGCAAGAAATAAAGCTCCCAAGTATTTACCTAATTAGTGCTCTGTCTCTGGACTTTAGGACTTTGCATGTCCTCGTCCTGACTAGGACGCTTCCCACTGCTGAGACCAGTGCCCAGAGAGCTTCTTCCTAGACATTTTAAAAACACATGTTTAAGAAATGAGAGCCCATAAATAAAACCACAGAAATAAACCCACAAAGGAACCAAGAATATATAGCATGAAACAAGGAAAGTCTCTTCAATAAATTATGCTAGGAAAATGGGACACTACATACAGGAGAATGAGACTAGACCATTATCTCACACCATCCACAAAAATTAATTCAAAACAGATGTAAAGACTTGGATGTTAAGACCTGAAATCATAAAACACATAGAAGAAAATACAGGACACAAGCTCCTTAAGATGGGCCTTAGAGATATCTGGGGATCTGGTTCTAAAGGCAAGAGAAGCAAAAGTTAAAAAAAATAAAGGAACTATATAAAACTGAAAAGTTCTGGACAAGAAAAGAAACCATGGTCAAAATGAAAGGCAACCTACTGAATGGAAGATGCTGTTTGCAGATCAGATCTCTGACAAGGGGTTGATATCCAAGATACATTGATAACTCATACAACTCAACCACAAAAAAGGAACTTAATAAAGAAAATGGGCAGAGGCTCTGAATAAACACTTCTCCAAAGAAGACACAGAGCTAAATAACAGGCACATGAAAAGATGTTCATCATCTCTTATGTTTTGGAAAGTACAAATCAAAATATCAATAACAAGGTAACACTTCACACCTGCAAGAGTAACTTTTATCAAAAGGACAAGAAACAACAAGTGTTGGTGAGGATTTGGAGAGAAGGGAACCCTCATACACTGTTAGCACAAATGCAAATTGGTGCAGTCATAGGGAAAACAACATGGGAGTTTTCTAAAAAAATTTTTTTTAAAAATAGGTATTTTATACAATCCATCTATCCATCCCACTTCTGGGTATCTGTCTCAAGGATACAAAACCACAGCCATCATTCACAATAGCCAAGTGTTGAAAACAACCTAAGTGCCACTAGGAGATGACTGAATAAAGGAGATGTGGTATATGTGGACAATGGAATACTTAGCTACAAAAAAAGGATGAAATCCTGCCATTTGCAACAACATGCATGAACTTAGTGGATGTTTAATGCTAAACAAAAAAAGGTAGGTGGAGAAGGACAAAGAACTGAATGATTTCACTCATGTGGAAGAAAAAGAAACATAACTAATGAGCAAATGAAACAAAAACAAAAACTCAGACCAGAGCAAAACAATAGTTAAGAAAAGCCAGAGGGGAAGAGAGGAGAATATATCATGTTAAAGAGGCCAACTGTATGTAGAAAAATGGAAACTAGATTTTTATTGGCAAACAAAATGTAGTATATACAAATGCTGATTTATAATGCTGTATACCTGAAACCTATATAATGTTATAAACCAATGCTAACACAATAAAAAAATTTAAAATCATGTATGAAAATTAATAATGTATTTTTAAGATGGGAAGGGTGAAAAAAAAATCTATACGCTCAACTGCTTCATTCTTACCTTGCTTTAATAAATGAGTCTGCTGACTGTCTCCATGAGCATAATGTAAAATACCACTCCCTTGAGGACAACCTGTTAGTATTTAAAACATAATGAATTAAACTATGCAAATCATATAACACACAGACAATGTGGCAGTTACCCAGCCAGAGCAATTAAAAATTTTTTTTGAAAAGAAACAATATTATAGGAGAATGGGTTGGCAACGAGAAGTAGGGTTCAGAAACATTTTTGTCAGTATGTTCAGATTATGGAAAAATATGAGCATTCTGTCCACTTGAGAGGCTACCTTATGGACTGAACAATATAATGTACTTATTTTTATTGGTTTTCATGCTCATCAATTTCCTCTGGATAAAGAATTCAGTTTTTCAGGTATTTGAAAATGGAAAAGTGGAATGTCTTGATTAGGGAGAAGGCTTCTATCACTGGAAAGGGATATCCCCACCATAAATTAATAAATATGTGTGCCATGTTGATATTTTAATTCATATGAGCATTCAAAGAATGTGATATGCAACTCTTATTTAACCCTGAAAATTGCTTTCCTTATTCAAGGTAAAGAAGATCTTTTTTACCTTGACTCAAATGCTTAAAACATGTTAAGATGTTTTCCATGTCCAAAATCTCACTCATGGTAAGGATGTGTGTTTGTGTATGTGTGTATATAACACATATATATGCAGGGGTATGAAAAACTATCACATTTTAAAGATAGATCTTTAAAAATAAAACTGTTGTGAAGTTCAACGAACAATATATTTTATTATTAACCTCTGTTACCAAATGCAGAAATTTCCTTTTTACTTACTTCCACTGCTGCTACAACCTGGGATATTTTCTCCAGGAGAATAACCCATGAGGCCTCCATTTCCATTAGGATTAGAAGGCACTGATGCAAGAAGACCTGAAGGGAAAAAAATTCCTTGATTAAAAAAATTAAATGATGATTGAGGTAAAAATCAAGGATAGTTACATAAACAGCTGTCAAAGAAACAAATCAAAGTCAGTTACCGACATACCTAGTCCTCTATATCGTGAAAGTTGCTGATAGATCTGTTTCATCCTTTCAATATTCAAACGGCTTGCTTCAGCATGGTTCACCATTGGTTTAGGATAATTAACTCCTATCAAACATTTGGCTACCTTCTGAATTCCTTCTGGTGCATTCCAGGGATCATAGATATATTTTGCAGGGAAGCCTCTTAGAACAGGCAAATAACGCCTTTTGGGAGAAGGAAGAAAGTTATTAATAAATTGAACTATAATAAATTATAACAAACTATTCACAATGAGTGACCAAAATCAAATCAATACCATTTAAATGATTTGTCTTTCTCTTCATCTCTGCTGCCCATCATGAGTGGGGAATACTTTAAGTTTTGCTGAAACATGAAAAACTTCTCCTGGATTCAGCATTCAAATTGAATAAAAATCACCCTTATTTACCTGATGTAGTCTCCATTGGGGTCTGTTCTCCTACCAAAACCAACAGGGCAATAGCAGTGAAAAAACTGTTGGAAAAAGGAACTACAAGAAAGCCACATCCAACTTCCAGCATTTATGCTCCAATCTGCATCAAGCAATAATTCTTCAAATACCTTTGAAAGTAACAGTAACCAATTAGTTTGCATTCACAATTCTGAAAGCAGGCATTCTTCCAGGTCACACAGATCAAAAGTCAGGCAAAGAAAATCTTACCTAGACTGTAAAATTGAACATTTCCAAATTAGTTTCCTTGTCTATGTTATGTTCTACAATGAATTATTTTGGGAAAGAAACAAGCAATATAAGAAGATTTTTAAATGGAATTTACCAGTGTTACGGGGAGAGAGAGAGTAAAAAAGTTACTCTTCACTAATATAAAAGGATGACAAGGGATATGAGGAGTTTACAGAGTTAAAAAAAAAAAATGAGTAGGGCTTTCAAGAAAGCAAAACTCTACCAGAGAAATGACCAACAAAAACTTAGAAACTTAGTACACCGGTCTATATAAAAGGAGTACTTAAATACAAATGACTTTAAAAATTACTAGCACTATAGTTTAAATTTGAATTCCTTGATTCAAAAGGGATACAGAATTAATGTAAATTATTTTTTATGAATTCACTTACTGTGTGCTATATATCTACCTCAAGTACAACTTTGTATTAGGAAACAAGAGATGCAAAAAAAGCAGGATCAGAAATGGTAAAACATGTCATAAAATGCAGTATGCTTCACTTTACATAATAGAAGTTGTAGTAAAAGCTGTGATGTTGAAGTTGGGTGAAATGATTTATATTTTAAAATTTATAACAAAAATTCACTATTTCTAAAAACTCTTAGTTGCATCCTTTTTGTGAAAGAAACAATCACCTATACAGAAAGCAATCCAGTAAGTCCAGAGAGTAGTTCCTTTGATGGCAAGGCTAGTTTAGTCACTGAAATGACTTTAGATTAATTGAGTTAACCAGTTTTTACCATTTCTCTTGTCTCTTATACTATTCTGCTCTCCAAAAGTGACTGTTTTATGGGAATTAAATGCTTTGCCAGCTGAAAAATTAGACTGTTAGTAAATCTACCTAGTAGACAACCTTTAGGAATTGTTTCAATACCTATACTTATAGGCCTTCAAAACATGACCATGCTAGAAATTTAGAAAACTTAAATAAGAGACCAGGAAAAAGACTAATCAATACAAAGTAAAAAATCAAAATCAACAAGCAACTATAAACCAGAGACACACTATGGAGGGGGGAGGGAGAGGAAGGACTAGAGTCAAAACAAGGGGGGAGTGCAATTGTATGGAGAATATAACCATAATGAAAATGCATACATTGTGCAAAGATGAAAAATGATGTAAGAATTATATAAAATAAAATATTAAAACAAAACAAAACATGACCATGATACATTAATTAGAAGAACTCTTACTTTCATTCCTTCTTCCCAACTAATCCACAAGTCACCTCGTGTCAGGAAGCAAGCAACCGCATGTCTGGCTAAATGGTGAATCCAACCCTCCTGCCGAAGCTGTGTCATGATGGCATCAATCCATGGAAAGCCTGTACGGCCTTCTGCCCATTTTGCCAAAGCTTCAGGATTCTTATCCCAGGGAATCTGAACACAGATGGGGTTTCCTTCCATTTTATCAAAGCGTGGATTATTTGTTGCTGCTGTATAGAAAAATTCACGCCATAATAATTGCCCATAAAGGGAAAGTGGAGGGGAGCTATTCTTCTTTACCTAAGATTAAAAAGCAAAGAAGTATTATCAACACTTATTTAGAAAGTATTTTAAAAAATAAGCTCCAGTTTTAGATAATACCTTTTTGTAGAGATCTGTTAATTTGAAGTAAAACAGTCGACATGACAAACAACCAAATCGAAGATAGGGGCTAAGCCCAGTAGGGCTAGCAAGCAGGGAATTTGCATTCATTCGAGGTCTTTCAAAATTTGCCACCCAAGCCTGAAAGCAGACAGAGAAAATTATACCAATTAATTTCCATTTCCATTTTAAAAGAGCACTTAAAGTTGAAATTCTCAATGAGTGACACAGTTCACTTGGGGAATAAAATCAGAAATAAAATCATACTATCCCAGCAATGGTTTTAAATAAAAACAAAAAAGGATAAAAATGAACATCCTTTTGTTTCAGTCATTTTCATGGAACACCTACTCGTGTGATGTAAATTATCTTCAAATTTCTTTCTTTTTTTTTAAAGATTTATTTATTTATTCATTCATTCATTCATTCATTCATACAAGCACTGGGTACAGTCAGAAGCGCAGGAGGGTGAGAGAATTCACCAGAGCCAGAGCGGAGAACAGAAAAGGCAGACTGACGAAATACACTGTTGAGGGGAGCAGCGGGTGGCAGGAGAGGTCTACATGCCATGTGGGACCCTCACTGGGGGCCGGGAATCGAACAGGCGCTGCAGAGGAATGCGGGCAGTTTCGCAACTCAGTGCTCAACCACTGCACTACCAGGGAGGCCCTATCTTCAAATTTCTAACATATGGCTGAGAGGACCTTCAACCTGTCTCTTTGACACTGAGGTAAAGTTAGAAGAACTCTATCCTAATTTCAAAGTTATTGTCATTGGACTAGAAAGGCAGTATTAGCAGTTGCTAAAAGGGAAATATTCAGAGAGGAAGAAATTTAAATGAGACAACAGCTGTTAATTTTCAGACGATTAAGTTTGTTATTTTAATTATTTCTCTCAATACTTCCTTTTCAACAATTTATTTCTGGTTTCTAAAGAAGACAGAAATTATGTTTAAAGTGCCATTTTGGAAATATGAAAGTGCATGATCTACATTATCATACTTTTCTTTCCAAATGCCTTTCCAAACGTGTAAGTGCTTCAGTTTCTCCTCCTGGCCACACTGCAGACGATAAGCCATCTGTATCAAAACCTATTAAAAAAAGAACAAAGAAAGAAAGAAAAGAAATAAAAAATATTATTCTTCTGGAATGCAAATCATTTTTATTTAACCATAATAATTGGTATACTACATTACTTTGCAGAAAAATTGTGACAGCAGCATAAAAATGATTCTTATACAGATTCTTACACATAGAGAATATAACAAGGTCTTTTTCTCCTTCCTGGTACTCACTAGCAAAAGGGTCTTTATTCTTTAGGATGTACATAATTATAGAATACATGAATAATGCACAGATTTATTTGAAGTCTTTCTTTTTCTTCTCCTTCACTTAACACAAATACATGTCAAAATTAGAAGTGCCATTTACTGATTAACACATAAATTCCATACTTATTACCATTTACACCCACCTAGTTCTTCCAGTGAAGGGACTCCATATTTCTCATCATGGTCATCAAACACAGGAGTTGTACATTTTTCTATCACTTCTGATGTAATTGTCTCTACTGGTATTTCTAGAGGTTCCATTTTGCTGATGAGGGTCTGGAATCTTTTATAAGTAAGAGGTGGTTGTCCACCATTGAGTTCTATGATCCTATTACAAATGTTAGTAAAAATGCAGTTAGTATTTTAAAAAAAAAATCCAAATTAGAAAAGAAGTGAAACTACCCACTTATGCTGACAATATAATATTATGTATCAATATATAAAAGAAACCAAAGACTCTGCCTAAAAGTTATTAAGAACAATAAATGATGACAATAAAGTGGCAGGTTAAAAATGAACATACAAAAACTGTGTTGCATTCTTATATACAAACAATGAACAAGGAAAAAAATTAAGAAACTATTCCATTTATAATGGCATCAAAAGGAATTAAATACCTAGGAACTAAGCCAACTAAGGATCCAAAGGATTTATACAACTTTTAAATATTTTATTTTTAAAGATTTATTTATTTATCTATACAAGAACCGGGGTACAGGCCAGATGTGCGGGAGGGTGAAAGGATTCACCAGAGACAGAGCAGGGAACAGAACAGGCAGACTGACGAAATACACTGCTGAGGGGAGCAGTGGGTGCGACAGGAGAGATCTGCGGCACCATGTGGGACCCTCGCCGGCCAGCCGGGATCAAACCTGCGCTGCAGAGGCTGTGGATAGCTCCACAGTGCGGCGCTAAATAGCTTGCGCCACCAGGGGAGGCCCAGGATTTATACAACTTTTAAAGACATTATTAAACATAGAACAAGACTAGAGACAAAAGACATACCATGTTCATGGATGGGGAGAATTAACAGTCATCATCAAATGATGTCACCATCAAAATAACTATTTTACCAAGAGCAATATATAGAGTCAATGCACTCCCCATTAAAATTTCAAAGATACTTCAAGGAAACGGAACAAAAAAATATAAAATTTATATGGAAGCATAAAAAAATCCCTAAATAGCTCAAGCAATCCAGAGAAAAAGAAGAAAAAATGGACATCATATTACATGATTTTAAGCTGTATCATAAAACAATAGTAATAGAAATAAATGGATAAATGGAACAGAATCAAAAGCTCAGAAATAAATCCATGCAGATATCAATACCTAACCTATGCCAAAGAAGTCACAACCATACAATGGAGAAAGAAGAGTCTCTTTAACAAATGATCCTGAGAAAACTGGATTGACACGTGTGAAAGAAGAAGCTGGATCATCTCTAATTCCACACATAAAAATAAATTCAAATGTGATTAAACTTAGATATAACCCACAACTATATGGCAATATGTTTTATGATATTAACACTAGAGATGTGTTTGGAGACTACATGCCTACAGGAAGGGAAACAGAAGTGGAAATAAATAATTGGAACTACCTCAAATTTAAAGTGTTTCACGCAGCATAAGAAAATATTAGCAGATTAAAAAGACATCCTACTGAACAGGAAGAGATACTCACACGTCATATAACTAACAAAGGGTTAATATACAAATAACTCATATAACTTCACTACCAATTTAAAAATGAGCAGCAGACCTGAAAAGACAATTTGCCAAAGAAGATATATAGAAGGCCAACAGATAAATGAAAAAAATGCCCATCATCATTTAATAGAGGAGATAAAAGTCAAAACCGTAATAACATCATTTCACACCCTGAGAAAGGCATACATTAAAAAAACCTCCTGCAAGTGCTGGAGAAGATGTGTAGAAAGAGGGAGCCTAAAATACATCATTGGTGGGAATGTAAAACTGCCCATTTTGAAAATGGTCTGGAAAACATTAAAAATGGAAATACCATATATATATTGCAGCATTATTTACAGTACCTAGGATATGGAAACAACCCGTTGAGAGAAAACTGGATAAGGAAGATATGGGATATGCACATAAAAAAATACTATTCAGCTATAACAAAAGATAAACTGTTACCACATATACAGCAAAATGGAGAAGCTGAAGGGAATTATGTGTACTTAAAATAAGTACTGGGCAATTTCACATATATGAGTAAAATAAGGAATAATAAATAAGGACTTATAAACTAGTAGACACTGACATTGACAAAGTGAGGTTTCTATGAGTAAGAAGCAGAGGAGTGGGACACAGGTCAAAAGGGCAGGTGATGGGGAGAAATTGAAAAATAAAGAAAATGGATTTAAGGAAAAAAAATGAATGTAGGTGTGCTGAAAGAAACAAACCAGTCACAAAGGCATACATTAAAAAATTAAAATAGATTTTAAGTATAAATAACTAAAAAATAATTTTGAAAGGGACATAAATCAGGAGATTCAGCACTTGTAAGGACAATCATATGCCAAAAACTAGTAAGTTAATGTATCTTATGAATCTTCAGCATATAATAGTTATATAATCTCTTTTTGGACAAAGAGTCATCAGGAAACACTATTTCAAGAATAACATTTTGAGAAATAATATATTAAGCCAAGTTCAGAGGGCTACAGCTATGTAAAGTAATATTACATATAATTTGCATGTGAACTTAACACCCAGATCGACAAGATATACACATGTGAAATAAGACAATCAAACAAAACATGTCAAGTAGTTTATGACTATGTATCAGATAAAGTGTAAAATTAGTATTGCTAAGAGCCCAGCAGAGCAAGACCACAATAAGCTGAGTTACAGTCAAGGAAAATTGTGTTACTCTTAATACTTTTGAAAGTGAAATTCTGAATGTTTTTATCTTATGCACAGTATCTATAATTTTGGCACCTGCCCCTGGGTAAATAAAAATCATAGTAGTTAAATAAAAGGCTATGAATTCGACATATATTAATTTAATTCTCCCACAACTCTGAGTATGTTATTTTTATTTTATAAACTTAAGTCCCAAAGGTTAAAACTAACATGTCTATGTACTTAATACATTGAATGTACACTCAAAAATGGTTGAGATGACAAATACTGTTGTATTTTACATAATAAAAAAAGGGAAAAAACATACTTGTCTAGGTCATATAAAGTATGTGAAATTCGTACAATGACTTCTACTCCAGCTTCAGTAGCCAGTTTCTTAATGGCTGCATCTCGTTCCTTTCCAAAGGGCTCAGAATCATACTCAATTGAAAGTTTAGTAATGTTCCATTCCTAAAATATGTACACACATAATTACTTTCCTATTATAACAACATAGGTTGGAAAAGAGTAATTCAAAATCTCCATATCAAAAGGTTAAACAATAACTGAACTTTGATTATGAAGAAAGTATGTAATTTTTAAGTTCCAAATATGTAAATAAGAAATGTATACTCACTAGATTCAAGCATTGTGCTAGGTTTTATCATACAACTCAGCATTATGCTTAAAACCAGCTTCCTACATTAAATGTTTATATAGCGCTTTAATTTTTCAAATAATTCACACTTGAATCTCATTTGGTTCTCAAAACAATCCTTAGAGCTTGGCACTCTGGTTGCTATCTCCATCTTGCAGATCAGGTTATTTAAAAAATTTAGTGACTTGCCCATGTTCACAGACAGTCCGCTTTGCTGAGACATTCTGTTTTATAATGCTTCATTTCTGATAACCAAAGACTGTTAACTGTGGAAAATATGAAGATAATAATAATAATAGCAGCTACTTACTGAGTGTCAGGATTATATTAATAAGCTCTGTTCCTCTCCTTATAGTGATTTTAAAAGTAGAGAATGAATTATGGCAATTAAATAATTTCCAAGGGTAGTAGTAAAGATGTTTAAATTCTAAAATTTATTCTGATACATCTTACAAGGGTTAAAAAAAAATCACCTGTAATTTTAACATGATTTAACTGGCTGTATAGAAAACACTATAATTCTCCAAACCCTCACAAATTAGACAAGGGCTATTCCCTGTGGTAAGTTTAAAAAAAAAACATTGCTATTAATATTGCATTGTACATCTTTATATTCATGCATTCATCTAAGGCATTTTGGGCATCTGTCCCAGAAATAATTCCTTGAAAAACAATTTGTTGATAAGAAACTGATAATAGTTTATAGCTTCCAGGAGAAGAACTAACAGTTTAAAGTAGAAGAAAGATTTAACTATTTGTAAACCTTTTTTTTTTCACTCTCTGGTTTTTACCACATAACTTTTTTATAAAAGAAAAAACATTAACACACTTTTTAATTTAAAATGTCATTTCCCCATACCTTAAATTATACAGATGCCTTATTTACCAAATATGTGTCTCCTCTAACAAGAGGTTATTTTATGCAAATATCTTACCTTGAAAAGTCTGGGGAACACATCTGCTGGTTGTCCACGAATCACAAACAGACGAGAGTTTAATTTTCGTAGATTGGCATCGAGGTCTTCAAGACATTGAAGCAAAAATCTAGAGAGGAAAACATTATTAAGAGTCTTAATATCTGTATTTAGAAGATACAGTGTATTGCAAAATCAATATTATTCTAAAGGTTGAAATGCTAAGCCATCATGATCTTATTACCTCTGACATGCAAATTACTATTTCCAGAAATAATACTTAAAATATTTAAAACTACAGCACAAATTTTCAGTATTTTCTAAATTAAGTTTCTAAATTAAATCAATAACCTTCAATAAATAAAGGTGACTATTACTAAGATTGAACTTGTGAACATAAAAATTATGTAAAGAAGTGTCAAAGTAATTAAGTGAATTGACTTTATTGTTTACACTTGGTGAAATAAAGTCAAGTTCATACAGAAAAGCTACCTTGAAAAATCTGGAACATTTTCTACTGGGAAACAAATGGAGGCATCTTCTTTGAGCAAGTGAATAATTTAAGAATTTGGGTACTTTATTAGGGGATATTGTAGTTATTGAAGAAAGAGAAAACCTAACACCTATTTCAAATTTCTATTCTAATTACAGTAAAAGAAACTGAGGGTAAAATAGATTGTAAATTATGTGGCATTAACTCTCAGTAGAAAGAATACCAGACTAAGTTTTTAAAAAGGACTTCATGAGGCAGGTGGGGTGACAGATTTTTTCAATAAAATAAATACCAACAAAGCTTACACATGAGTGATATATGAGGAAATTTCTGGGGCATTGCAAAAGATGATTTACCCTGCATCTCTATAGTGAAGAAATGGAATGCTCCCCAAGAGTAATTTGGAAAGACAGTCACTTCTAGAAAGTTCAACCTCATTCTTTTCTCTATCATTTCATCTAGATTTTGTTTCACTTAACTGAGCATATCTTATTTCTTCCTGTTTTGCTTCTTTTATGTTTCTGATAAAGTTAAATATTTTAACTTTGTTTGCTTTTTCCACAGACCATATGCTCCTAAGAGTAGTAATTGTGTCCTATTTGCAAGGAGTGGTTGAGACAAATGGAAAGACATCTTTTAGGATTGCACTGTCCAATACGATGATCACAAAACACATGCAGTCATTTTAAATTACCAAAATTTAAAATTCAGCTCCGCAGTCACACTTGCCATATTTCAGGTCTTGTCAACAGCCATATGACAGCAAAGGTGAAAGACATTTTCTTCATTTCAGAAAGTTCTATTGAACTGCATTTTTCTAAGCAGGTTTTTGGTCTAGAATACTTTGTTATCTTTGGCCATTCTGATCCCATTACTTTATCAAGAAAGTCTTGTTAATTTTTTGCAATTGTAAAAAATTATTAGTGACAGCAATATACTAGTCAGGCTTCATACGCTTTTCCTTTTTGGAGTCATTATCCCTACAGCTTGGGAAACCACAGCACTACGCTCATGAGTTATTAAAGACACCCCATCATTTCACCTTAGGCATCATTTCACCTTAGGAAGTCTCACAGATGTCATTAAACAAACAGGAAACAAACTTTTCTATCCTCATATTTGTATTTCACCATATCCCCTCTATGTCTTAATTTGCCACCTCCATAACATCCCATCCTCACCCCAACCCACCTTGACTGATGTGCAAATACAATGGAAGACAAAACTGTTGTTTTTGGTATATGAACAACTTATAATGTGTGGCGATAAATACCAACAGGGGAACATCTAGTTTTATGTATTTGCTTGGAAGCAGAGTTTTTAGACACTGTAGTAGCCAGTTCGAAAATGAAGCTGAATGAACTAGCAATTTTTAGTTTTCTTAAATCTAAACACTACAAAATTAAAGTGTCCTGAAAGATAATCTATAGCAGAGATAAACCTCATGTCTCTTCTGTACCATTTGTTTTAGTAACTTCTCTATCAGAGTTGACTACCAAGAGTTCTCCACATTCAACTTTTTGGTGGAAATGTTTCTATGTGATACAAGCAGGACAATAATAAACTATAAAATGGAAAAAGAAAACAAAGGACCTGATTAATTCATAAAATAAAAAAAATCTGGATTAATAACTGCCTTGTATTTATTTTTTCCCTTTCCTATTCACAGAATGAATAGACATCCTTAATGCTTCCAACACCCACCTTGTGAATAAACAAACATTGTACAGAATCATGGAATGGAGCAATGGCATAGGTTTCGCAACCTAAGAATTAATTCTATTTTGGTACTTCATAAAACAAAGGAAAATAAACTGTATTTAAGTATGGTGTTTTTCTTCCATAGTTTTATTGATGTTTTTCTTCCACAGTATGATGCTTTTGTTTCATAGATGTAATCATTTACATGGCTATAATTTCACTTGAAAATGACAGAGGTACCGTGGGCTTATATGAAGGTTCTTTAATACTTATATACTTCTTTGTGCTCAAATATTTTAAGTAGAAACATTTGCGAAGAAAAAGAGCAGGATGGAGAAAAACACACAGTAATTTCCTCTGTTACAAGGCTCTTTGCACTATGACTTTTAAAACTATATGTATTATTTTGATAAAAGAAAATTAATTTGCATATATCTTCTTATATAGACATAGGAAGATAACTGGGAGGAGACTTGCTGAGCTGTTAATAATAGCTACCCTTGGGAAATGGGAGTCTGTGGTGGGGTTACGTTAAGGAAAAGAGAAGGATACTTTTTGTTTACTTCATAAAAAATATAAAATTGATAATTAGATACATTCTTTCAAAGTAGAACAAAACTGGTAAGTACTGTATCTACTGTAAACCTAGTTTAATACATAGTAAACATCTTGTTGAAGCAACTAACATTATAGCATCAATTTTTGTGGTTTCATATTCTATTGCATGGATGTTCTATAATTTAGAAAATTTAGCAACAAATACTATCTTTCAATCAATTTTGAAAAGTTCTAATTTCTTCATCAGTACAACTGGAATAGTAATAGGACCTACCTCACAGAATTGATGTGAGAATTAAATAAATATATGTGAAATTCTTAGAATAGTGCCTCACTCAGGGTAAGCACATTATGTAAGGGTTATCTATTATTTTCCAGTCCTTTACTCCCTACACACTTCTATTCCTGCTACAATTCCAGTCCTAGTTATCCTTTGCTGCTATTATTTACTGCAGTGCCTTAAAACAGATCTGCCTGCCAACAATCTCTCTCCTTTCTAATCCATTTTAAACCCAATGCCAAATCTTCCTGAGGCATACTTTTCTGTAGAAAGGTCTTCAAAGATTCAGTCTCTGCAGAATAAAGAACAAATTACTTATGCCCACATTTTATGGTTCCGGATACATTTCTTACCCTTTCTCTTTCCTTCCACCAAATCAAAATACTTCTCTTTTCCCCATACATTCAGTCTCCTACTATTTGCTCTGTGCTCTTTCCTTGGCCTAGAATACCTTTCCCAATTCTTATCCCTTCACGTTCATAACCTGCTAACTTTGTCTTCATCTGAAAGTAATTTCTCTATCCTCTGAACTGTCAAAGGACATAATGTACCTTATCCTACAGAAGCTGTCAGACTGTCCCCATATCATAGGTATCAGGCAGACACATAGCTAGGGATACAGATATCATCCCCACCTCTTGATAGATTTCATGTTAAGTATCCCTGTCTCTTTCCTAACCACAATTTTCCTGGCTTCTACATTTGCCAACAAATCACATCATGTATCTTATATGATTTTGTTGAAAATATTAGAAATAGGATAAAGTAGCTTAGGAGGGCTGTCTTACACAACTGTTGAAAGGACTGGGAAATTATGTAGTAGAAATATTAGCACTTGGTAGATATTCATAGATATTAAACAGACAGTCACAAATATTAAACAGAAATTACAATTACTCTCCTTTGAGAATAATGCATATTTTTGAAAATAGCAACATGTATTTCTATATGTCAATACCTGGGGCATGAAAACAAAAAGAATGGAATACAATAGATGCCTACACCTACGTAAAAATCAGCTTAAACTCATCACTTCCTTGAAAGTGACTTTGAACTAATGAAGAAAATATTTCTAGTGACAAAGCAAATGTGAATAAGAGTGCGTGTGCGTGCGTGTGTGCGTGCGTGCGTGCGTGTGTGTGTGTGTGTGTAGCGGGACAAGTAGGACGGGAGGGAGAAAGAGAATGTAAGCAAACTTGTGCAAAAGCTACAGTACAATTAAGACCCTGAATCAACTATACTCTAGATATATAATCTTTCCTTGATAATACCATAAAACTTTCAATATCCCAGGTTCAAAGTACTGACTCAGTAACAGTTAAAATTTCTTTTTAGTGTTTAAGGGATAATGTTACTTGAAAGTCTGCTATATAAAGCTTAACCATTCATCCTTTTCCCTTAACCGAAAAGAGATTTGTCAGAGTTCAGATGATGTGTTCCTGAGAGTACACACCAATTTCAGCCTTTTTATATTACACATGCACATGGCTTAGAACAGGCATTAAATATGGAATGGAATGTTTTAACATACTGAAATTTCATAGGGTATACTGTGAACAGGAACATATTTTCAGATTGTCTCCAATTTGGTATTTATATAGTTTTCCTGTAACTGTACTCATTTGAAGGCTCATTTAAATATTTAGTGTTATTAACTACAAGGAACAGGTTGGCTTTGAAACAGGCCAAATGATAGTAAAACTCACCACATCCCTTTGTACAATTGTATTGCTTACAAAGCACAGTTCTCATGTTATTTATTTACAATACTAATTGTATTACTTCAAAATTAAAGAGATGTTGATGAGGAAATATATTTCGTCACTTAAAACATTTTAAGAATTTTTTTCCCCTCCAGGGATCACTACCTTATCGCTATTAGAAAAAAAATGGTATGTAGTGAGTTTCAAAAAGATGATTTCAACGTGAATCAACAGAAATAGTTTCTTTAAGTAGGTCATTGCTATAGCAACCAGCAGGCATTTGTGTGTACTCCCAGTCACAATGACCTACTTTCCAGACCATGGAGAACAGCTTGGAGATAACAAAAATTTGTAGTTGTCTATAAAATAATCTAAAAAAAGGCACTGGTAAGCTACAACATAATCCTATTGCTCCTGAAAATAAGACATCATCAATTAACATGTATCCAAAAAGCACAGAATAAAGCCATATGGTTCTGCTCTTTAGTTTATAAAATATCTTAACATGATGAAAACCATACTTAGACTATCTTAACCAAAACAATTCATTACTGAACATTATTCAATTGTTGTGATATACATTTTCCCTGAAGAGTCTAATGTTCAATAAAGATTAAATACATGTTTTAAAAGTAAACTTTGTATTTTACCAGGTTCTAATAACCATAAGTAAATCAGAAGACCTATACCATGACACAGAGTCACCTTTTATAACAGATATTTTACAATGCCCTCTTTTAAATTCTGTAATGAAATTCACAAATAATATAACCTATCCACATATACATGTGTGTATGCATATACAAAGAAATGTACAATTTTAAAGAATACAATGCTCCAACATATAGGAGAAAATAAAGATCATTTTATATTTTAAAAAGAAGTATATTTTAAATATAAGTGTTACATATCATAAGTGTTACACATTTATATATTTTGGGGCATGATACAAGAAGGTAAGAATTAGTTTAGTGCCTATTTCTACAAACTGAACCATTTTAAGTTTAGCAGCTACAAAGAGATGGATAAAGTTTATTATTGGTAGCTCAAATACCAAGAATGGTATCATTTCAGGTGACATGATTATCTGAAATGCTGAGAAAGACTTAATAAAGTTCTGGAAAAAACAAAATATAATCTTTCCTGATTTACATAGGTGGTAAATATATTCCAGGAAAATTCAGCATATTATTTAATAATAAAAATATTAAATATATAGGGCCTCCCCTGGTGGCGCAGCGGTTGAGCGCTGGGCTGCGAGGCTGCCCGCAACCTCTGCAACGCCAGTTCGTTCCCTGGCCGCCGGCGAGGGTCCCACCAAAAAACAAAAAACAAAAAAACATATATATATATATATATATATATATATATATACACACACATAATACTATGTGTCGTGATAAAATTGGGCTTATCCTCAGAGAAATGATTAGTCTGCTATTTAAGAATTACTGTGACCACTTGTTGTGCCAGTTATGACTGTCCCACAAGCCTCATAAGTGACCTTGCAAAACTGAGAAAATCATAGACATTCTGCTCACAGCCAGGTGAAAGGATGCCAAATTTGTCAAGATCAAGAAAAACAAGGATAATGGGAAGTTTATAGTTTGATGCATCAGACACCTTTACACTTTGGTCATCACAGAGAGAAGGCCAAGAAACTGAAGCAGACCTTGCCTCCAGATTTTAATATAAAAAGAAGTGATTAATGTAATCAACCTCATTCATAGAACAAAGAAGAGAAACCATATTACCAATTGAACAGATACAGAAAGAACAGCCACTGAAATTCAATATCCATTTCAGCCTCAACCATCCTGTAAGAAAGGTAACTTTCCTGACATGAAAAAGGGCATCCACAAAAATACTTACAGGAAATATCACATTTAATGGTTAAGATGTTGAAAGCAGGGTCTCCCTGGTGGCGCAGCGGTTGAGCGCTGGTTCAATCCCCTGCTGCTCCCCGGCCACCGGAGAAGGGTTCCACATGGCGCACAGACCTACCGCCCGCTGCTCTCCTCAGCAGTGTGCTTGGGTCTTTCTGCCTGCTCTGCTTCCCACTCTGGCTCTGGTGAATTCTCTCATCCTCCCGCACTTCTGACTGTACCCAGTGCTTGTATAAATAAATAAATAAATCTTAAAAAAAAAATGTTGAAAGCATTTCTTTAGAACTGGGAAGAGAAAAATGTCTACCACTTCTATTCAACCTGGTACTAGTAGGTCTAACCTACTACTAGTAATAATGTAGTAACAGAAGACAAGAGATAAAAGGTGTAGGCATAGGAAAGAAGAAATAAAAGCATGATTACTCACAGAATATATGAGTACCATACTATCAATATTTTTAAAAAATAAATGCACAGAATGATTATTAGAATAACAGATTTTTTTTAAATAATAAATTTTATTTTTATATTCCCCCATACAATTGCAAACCCCCCATTCGGACCCCAATCCCTCCCCTCCCAGCCCCCACCCCCCAAAAAGTGTCTCTGGTTCATAGTTTTTTGTCGATTTTGATTTTCACTTTCTTATAGTTAGAATAACAGATTTTTTTTTTTTTTAAGATTTATTTATACAAGTACTGGGTACAGTCAGAAGCATGGGAGGGTGAGAGAATTCACCAGAGACAGAGCGGGGAGCAGAACAGATAGAAGGACCAAAGCACACTGCTGAGGGGAGCAGTGGGCACGGCAGAAGTCTGCGTGCCATGTGGGACCCTCGCCGGTGGCCGGGGATCGAACCGGCGCTGCAGAGGCTGCGGGCAGCTTCGCAACCCAGCGCTCAACCGCTGCGCCACCAGGGGAGGGCCATAGAATAACAGATTTTAAAAGGGTTAAATCACTTAACTTCTGGAATCAATTTACATCAATATAATCTTAGTAATTGATGCCTCTCTGAAATAAAAAAATCACACAAAGCTATTTATAATCTAGAACTCTTATTATTCCTTATCTAATTATAGAAACCACTGTATTGTGACGCTATCAGTTTAGGCCAAAATCAAAGACAGGATGTACTTTTAGGCTTTAAAGGATTTACATACAACTAAATAAAATCTGTCCAACATGTGTTCAAAAGCATGCTGTCCCAAATTTATTTGCAAATGTTTTCTGTAGTCTAACCTCCCACTTGAAATTTCTCCTTCAGAAAAAGACTGTATACCATGTCAATTAAAGATGTCAATTATGTTTCAACAAATGTGAAAAAAGATATAACAAAGCTTTAATTTTCATCTGTGAAAAAAGACAAATAATGCTAAAAACAACTATTATTTTTGATCTATGAGTCAGCACATGAATATTTCAGATCTGTTGGTCAAGATCTTTCCCATATTGACATTACTGCAAAAAGTGACAGTTATATAATACAATCAGTCAACAATTTATGGAAATGCTCCTGACATTGTTACTGTCTCTGGGGTGAAAGGAGAGAACAAGCTTAAGTGCTTCATGTCAAGAAAGAAGTTTGCATGTTAGACTGTAACACCATGATGGCTGCAAACACTGAAAAAGTCTGTATCAGACACTGTTCTGAGTTCAGTCTGTGCCTCCACACACAACCCTTTGTACTACTCTCACTTCCAATCGAAGAGACTGAGGACTAGAGATTATATAATTTTCTGAAGGACACACAAAAAGTAAAGGGGCAAAGTCAGGATTTTAAACTCATTCAGCCTGGCTTCAGATTGTAAGCTCTTGAACCATTACATTGTATTTTAGAGGTGATAATTATTAAGGAGAAAACCAAAAGAGCAGACAGGGAGAGTGGAGGGGGGTATAGTTTTCCAAAGAGTGGTCATCAAAGAATTATTTGACCTCCTACTGCCTATTCAACATCTTCTGCTGAAAGGCCCTTCAAACCTTCTCCTCCTACAATCTCCAATCTGTTAATGCTGATTGCAAGCTTCAAGTTACTCAGGTCAAAGTGTCACCTGTTGGATCAGAATAGGATAGGCTTATACTGGGTAACAAACAGCCCCAATCAGGGACTTGACAAAACAAAAGCTTTAATCTTGCTCATACTGCATTTACTGTCACTCCAGGAAGCTATTCTCTAAGTGGCTTTTCCATTCCAGGGGCTTCTATCTGTGGCTTTGTAATTTCAACACAACTTCTTAGTCACCATTTTAATTTTTAGAATTGACTTCTGATATTAAGGAAAAAGCAGTATTAAATTCCAGGTTCAATTCTCTTAGTTTTCTTTTTCTAAATCTTATACCCATCAAGTCTTACTGTCTTTGTAACTAATAACTTAAAAAAAATTTTAAATACTTTTTCAGCTTTTCTAGGGGTTTTAGCAGTTAAGTTGCTCTAAGACAAACTAAACAGTCATTTCCAGAAGCAGACATGCTCAGGATTCAATTTCACATGCATTTAATTCAGGTGTCTATTAGGTACCTAAGTGAGACATGCTAAGTATCAAATGATGTATGTAATTCAAGAATTCAGGAAAAGTATCTTAATAGTTAAGACAGAAATTTGTAACTACTTATATAAATAGTATCAATACCATAAAGCTAAATGCATGGATGAAAGGACAGATGGATGGAAGAAACAAACAGCTATAGAAGAGAAACACTCAAAGCAGTGAGGAGATAAGGAAAAAGGAGTGGACTTGAGACAGAGAGAGGGAGACACGCAGGAGGAGCAAAAGCAAGAAGACATATCTGATCAAAAAAAAATAGGAAGAATGAAAAGAGAAGCTGGAAAAAGTAGGATGTCTGGGCAGAAAGAAAGAAAAGGAAGGGAAGCTGGCAAGAAGGAAGTTGGAAAGCAGATGGCACAAAAAAGGGAAGAGAGAGACAGAATAAGGAAGACAGGTTTGCAGAAAGGATAGGCCTTTGCAAGACAGAGCTTTGGACAGCTCTGTCTGATATGGACAGACTAGTTTTTTGGAAGAATAAAGTGATCAATCTTACAGAAGACATGGGATTCTATTAGGATATCAATTAGGAAAGAGGGATGGAGGGTAAATGACAGGAAGAGTAGCATGGAAGGGAAAGACAGACACTTAAGAGAGCCAAAAGGTCAACATGAGTGTGGATTCTAGAGAAAAAGAGAACAATGCAAGAATGAAGAAAATCCAATGAAAAGAATGACTGATAAGACATAGGCTTGATTGAGAGAGGGGAGGAGGAGGGGAGGGGAGGGGAGGGGAGGGGAGGGAGGAGACATCAGCACCAGTCTGTACTGGTTTGTAGTGGACCACAAATTCCAACTCCAAGTGCCTACACATCTGGAAATAAGAGCTATCCCCTGACATACAAATATCATATAATTACATGAAAAAATTCTGCTTATAAGACAAAACAATAACATTTAGGCCTGTATTTATTTCTACTATCTCAATGGTCCTACCACTTTTGTGCTTTTTTATAGTAAATGACTAGTAAAATTTAGGAAAGTGTATGTGAAACACTTTCATTCATTAATTCATTCTGTAAATCAACATTTGGGCATTTTCTTGAATTACAAAAATAAGGTTTTCCAAATTTAATGACAAAAGATATAAAAATAAACTATCATTTCACATATTATGCTGTTATTAAAGTTAATGGCATTAAGGAAATAGTCAACTTTGTCAAAGGAAGGCCATAAAGTATCATAAAGATGGTGTCTGAGGACAGGTCATTTACCACCACAGCAATTTGCTCTGTGATAGCAATTTAAGATGATCTTTAATAGAAATATCAATTATCTTCTGGAATTGAATTAAGCTAATACAAGTGTATGTAACTTATACCACCCTTATTTCAAAAATCTCATATAAGTATTTGTAATCCTGGTCTCCTAGTAATCTTTTTCTATTTTTAGAGAGTACTGCTTTGTGACCTCAAAGGACAGGCAAAATCAGATAGGAGATTTATCTGGGGGCTTTAGAGAGTCAATACGGAATTTTAAAAAAATCTGTTAAATATCTGTAGAAGCTAACTGTCTTAGAGAGCTATCCATAATGGTTTTCTATAGTCAGATAGCAAAAATACTGCTTTTCTGAAAAGAATTACCCCAAAAGGCTGAAAATTATTCTGATTTTTCTGCTCTATCACCTAAACCTTCTGCTCTGTGATAGTTAACACAGTTATCATAAATGTGCCAGAGGTTTTTCCAAATATAATCAAATAAGAATTCCAAAGGGGGAAAAAGAGGGAAGCCAAGAAAGGCACAGAAGATGAACCACAGTATTCTAATATAATGTATTTGATAATATTTATTGAGACCCTATTTATGTACTAGGGACTGTGTCACATGAAAGGGGCATAGTTGTGAATCAGCATTCTAGTAAGGGAGAGATGGCAAAAGAAAACTATATTAAAAAGGTAATCAGTCAAATGGTAAAATGTAAGACAAGTCTAAACAGAGAATATGGAGCTAGGAATCTCCATATAAAATAAAGGAAGAGAGAGGGCTATTTTATGTAAGAGTATTAAGAAAATTCCTAATGATAAAGGAAAATTTGGGCAGAGACTTAAGGAAAGTAGGGGAGCAAACTATACTGGTAGAAAAACATTCATACAGACAGAACAGCAAATGCAAAGTCCAGAAGTACATACATAACATTTTAAAACAATACTCAAGAGGTGAGGATGGCTACAACCCAGAGAGTGAAAGGCAGATTTCTCATTTTAGAGAAATCTGAAATGAAATCATAGCAATATATTAGGTAGTGACTTGAACCAAAATAGTTAATATGGAGGTATAAGAAATAGTCTAGCCTGTATTTTGAAAGCTGAGCAAATACAGTTTAACTGATATGTTTACATCAAAAAATATTTTTTAAAAGCAATAAGCAAAAAAAAAAAATCAGAGAGTTTAGGGAGTAAGAAATGACAGATTTGAAAAATAACCAAAGAAAATATCTCTATGTAAAAAATAAATGACATAAAACACAGTGCTATAGGTGTACTGAGAGTAGAAACTTGATATAAAGAAATTTTATTTAAGAGTGATAAAGACATAGACAAAATGGAGAAGACAGATACGAAGAATGTAGTGAAAACGATTCACTACTTGGACAATAGAGTTCCAAAGGAAGAAGAAAAAATGAGTTCCGGGCAACATGTGAAATGCTGACAGCTAAAAACATTTCAGAACTGATGAAAGATGCCAACTCTGGCTTGAGGAGTCTTACAAAGCCAAGAAGAATAAATGTAAAGAAACACACCTAGAGTCATTGTTGAGAAACTGAAAAATATGCCAGAGAAAAGATTTGAAACTAGACAAAAAGAAATAATATACTATCCTCAAAAAAAAAAAAAGTGAAACCGGCAGCTATATCTCCAATATGCTGAGAGAAAAATCACTGTCAACCTAAAATTCTATATCCAATGTAAGTAACGACAAGAAGACAGTATTTTCAGACAAACAAAACTTGCCACTACAGTCCTTCACTAGAGAGAATTCTAAAAGATATATGTTATATAAAAGAAAAGTGAGGGGGGCTCCCTGATGGCACAAGGGGTTAAGACGCAGCACTATGAAGCTATCTGCAGCCACTGCAGCATAAGTTCAATCCCCAGCCAGGGAGCTACCCACATGGCACGGCAGACCTCTCCTGACTCACCTGCTGCTCCCCTCAACAGTGTATTTCAGTCAATCTGCCTGTTCTGTTCCCCAGTCTGTCTCTGGTGAATCCTCTCACGCCCTACACCTCTGGCCTGTACCCCAGTTCTTGTATGCATAAGTAAATAAATCTTAAAAAAAAAGTGATCCCTGGCAGAAGAACACTAGGGAGAAAAAAGAACACAGGAAGTAAAAGAAAAAACAAATAAATATTGTAAATAAACAATGACCTTATTTTATAAAATATTTTATAAAATATGTTTTGTTTTTTAAAAACAAAATAAACAACAAAAACTGGGACTAAATTAGAATACATAAAGCAGAAGGAGACTAACTGAAGTTTAAGAAGTGTTTTAAGGGGCCTTGTATTATCCAAAAAAGGGAGAAAGTGATTAACTTGAGGCACTGATCAGTGTGTGTGTGCAGTAATTTCTAGGGTAAAAACTAAAACAATAGTAAAATTTTGAAAAGTATATTATTCTCCAAACAACACTGGCATACACAGTCAGGAGGGCATCTTGGTAATTCTACATTTAACATTTTGGGGAACTAGCAAATTGTTTTCCACAGTGGCTCTGCCACTTTACAGTCCCACCAATAATGTATGAAGAAGGTTCAGATTTCTCTCCATCCTCACTATTTATTTTTCCTTTAAAAGAATTTTTTATTGTAAGTATCCCAGTGGGTGTGAAGTATATTATAGTGCAGTTCTGCCTGGGGGTTCCCTGATGACGGAGGATGCTGAGTAGTCTATCATGTTTGATTGTCACTGTTCCTATTTTTAACGTTTATTCATCATGACTCCTGCAAATAACGACATTAAGGGGATAACAGAATGAGGAAGAAGATCAGCAAGAAAAAGGAGCAACTTGCAGACACCAGTGATTTACCCATGACCTCATCTTTGGGAGTTTGCTGCGAAACTGTCAAAACTCATTTTACTCTGCCCTCTCTTGCACAAGGCATAACAATTCTTTCACTTTTGGGTTTCCATAATGCAGCGCTTTCCAGGTTTCTCTCCTACCTCTCTGATTCTCCTTAGCCTCTTTTACCAGCTCCTACCCATTTTAGACATAGCATCAGCTACCATCTGATGGATCTTATTCTGTCCAATATTATCCAATCATGCTTTACCTATTATAAAGAAAACACTCCCACATCCACACCGCCAATCTCTATAATCCCTGCACTTAAACTTCTGTTTTCTCTGTTGCTCATGTTGACAACATAGCAGAACCTCAAATTTATCAATGACAACCGAAACTCTTTTCTTCATCTAAATATGGTCTATTTCTGTGTTCACTCTTCTAGCCAATGTGTAGTTGTCACAGAGGCAGCACAAAGCATGACAATCTTACATTCCACTCTCTTCCTCCCCCTCCTTTATGAAGCTGACTTTCCAGTCACCTAAAGTGTCCTTTGCGCCTCTCCAACCACTCTTAGATCCTGCCCTTCCTCGCTGTCTTTTCCCGAGGTCAAGCCTATATTATCTTTTGGCTGAATTTGTGATAAAGCTTCCCAACTGCTATCATTCATTCTTCTTCCAAAGCTGTATTTCCCCACTCGGGGATCAAAATTTTTCTAACTTAGTCCTGTTTTCTGAGTACTTATAAAAAAAAAAAAATAGGTATCTGTTGATCTAGGGCAACCACCCATCTCCTACTCATTCCACTTCAGTTGAGTTTAGTGCACCCACAAGGTAAGCAATTCCAGCTCAGATCATCAGAGGTTCGCCAATGACTAATTTAAAAACTGGCCCCAACAGACTCACTTAAGTGAGTCTTTTGCTGAGACTTCTGGGGCAGAGGCATTTGCTTTTTACCACTGTAACTGCTGTTGTTATTGCCGTATTTTGCCACCAGAGGACAGCCTGTCTGAGAAGCCAACACAGAATAAGTGAAATTTGGAGATTTCAAGAGAGAAATTTGGTCCCGGGGACATCCTAAGCCCTAGCATCAACCCATGTTTGAAATCAGCTTTCCTTGGATTGTTCAGTTACAGCAGCAATAAACTCTCTTTTTGCTTGAGCCTATCTGAGTCAGGCAACCAACTAGAGCAAAAGAGCATATTAAACACCTCCTGTTTTTCTCTGCACCATGAGAGTCAGCCTCCACACCAATACCAGAATACTGTGCTCTTCCTCATGTTACTTCCTGTCTAGGATTTTTTTCCCTTTACTTGGAATTACTTTTCCCACCATTCTCTGTAAGATCCATTTCATAATTCATGGTTGAGCTCAAATGCCTCAACAAAGCAAGTCCCCAAGACTGGAGAAAGAAACAGTCAGATTACACTGGAATTTTAAAAACCATGCTCGTCGCATTTTGAACTTTAACCTACAAGTAAGGAAATGTCCACTGAAGGATTTTAAAGAGTAAATGACAGGATCAGATTCTCAATCTCAAAAGATCACTCTGGTTGCTATGAATGGCAAGGAAGACAAATATTTGTAAACCACTCAAGTAATCTAGGCAAAAAGAATAGTACTTTAGGCTAAAGAGGCAATGGAGAAGTGGAGACAGAATAATATATTTCTATAATTATTTTGTTTTTGAAAAATCCATCTCTATACTGTAAATTCCCTGAGGACAGAGAAATTATCTGTTGGCTACCATTTTACCCACAGAAATCCGCAATGACAGGTACACAGTGGGATACAAATAGTTGATGATATTTGTATATATCATTAACAATCCAATCTGTAAGTTGTTTGAGCAACTGGGCAAATGATATTATTTATAAAGATACAAAAAAATCAGTTTGGGGGCCTCCCCAGTGGAGCAGAGAATGTGGCACAGCGCTGTGAAGCTGTCCGCAGCCTCTGCAGTGCAGGTTTGATTCCTGGCCAGCCAGGGAGCAACCCACATGGTGCGCAGACCTCTCCTGTCTCACCTGCTGCTCCCCTCAGCAGTGTATTTCAGTCCGTCTGCCTGTTCTGCTCCCCGCTCTGTCTCTGTACCCTCCTGCGCCTCTGGCCTGTACCCCAGTTCTTGTATAAAAATAAATAAATCTAAAAAAAATCAGTTTGGGTTTTTTGTTTTTGAGAGAGAGGTATAGGAGAAGATGAATGCTGGTTTGAAAAAGTTGAGTTTATGGTCATATAATATGTTCAAATAAGCAGATGGATAGTAGGGGATCTATATCTAGTGGATATATATCTGGGTACTAGGAGACAGATCTGGGCTGAAGATGCTGATTTGTGAATTCTGGGCATATAGATGGTAACTTTTTTTTATTGTATTACTTCTTATTGAGGTATTGTTGGTTCACAACACTACATGATTTAGAGGTTTAAGTCACACCTCTTCAGGTATGTGTTAAGAGACTGCCTAGGAATGGCATAAAATGAAAAGAGGGTAAAGAGCACAAACCTAGGGCACATTTAAGGACTGAAGAGAAAAAAAGAAATCTGGTATGAAGATGAATAGTTCAAGCAGAAAAACAGAAAAATAGTTCAAGAAGAAAAACAAACAGAGGGAGAATGTAGTCAAATGTGTTAAGCACTGTAAAAAGTCAAGGAATAATAAGTTTAAAGATTCCTTTGGATGAAGGCGATAAAAAGCCAGTATGAGACATCTTGTCCGTGAAATTTGGCTATGAAGGAACTGAGAAACATAGTTGCAAGAGAGGAACATAGTGTAGGTAGGGTCGGTCTTGTTCCTTTCTTTTTTTTTTTTTTTCCCCAAAGATTTATTTATTTATTTATACAAGCACTGGGTACAGTTAGAAGCGCTGGAGGGTGAGAGAATTCACCAGAGCCAGAGCGGGGAGCAGAGCAGGCAGAAGGACCGAAGTACACTGCTAAGGGGAGCAGCGGGTGGCAGGAGAGGTCTGCGCGCCATGTGGGACCCTCCTCCAGTGGCCAGGGAGCACCTGGGGATTGAACCAGCTCTGCAGAAGCTGCTGGCAGCTTCACAACCCAGCGCTCAACGGCTGTGCCACCGGGGACGCCCCAGTCTTGTTCCTTGTCTGTTTTTAGAAAAGTTTGGTTTTAAGTATGCTTAAATGTTAATGAAAACAACCTGAAGAG
Organism: Talpa europaea; assembly: GCF_964194135.1. NCBI lineage: Eukaryota > Metazoa > Chordata > Mammalia > Eulipotyphla > Talpidae > Talpa > Talpa europaea. The sequence goes on from NW_028167963.1 coordinate 54,370, forward strand.
GTTAAAGAAATGGTGAGGTTGAAAAAATGGTGAGGTTGAAGAAATGGTGAGACAGAACAATCAAAATTGAGTTTCTCAACACATACATGTATCAATACATTTACGTAAACCTTAAATATATATAATTTTTTTGTCAATTATACCTCAAAATTGAAAAAATAGTAAGTTTTTTTAAATGGAGAACAGATTAAGAGGTTAGTTTAGAATAGGGGAAGCACTATCTCTTCCACTGAAACCATACAGTAAGTAGGGACGTAGGTACATTTATAAATTTGGTTGCTAAAAGTTAAGCGACTATACAGCATGGCATCAACGGTGTAAGTTTAAATATTATGAAATAATCTGTTCCTTGAAAATTATTTTTCTAAATTAAGAGTTTAAAATATACATCAGCATCTAAGTTAAATGAATTGCTCCACTCTTAAACCTCAAACTTAGAAAATTAAAAGGAATTTATCAAATGCCTACTCTGTACAAGACACTATTATCAATACCGTGTGGAATACAACGAAGCTCTTACTCCAAATATTTGCAGAGCCTGTTTCCTCCCTTCCTTTAGGACTCTGTTCTCACATTCTATTTTATTTCTCCCCATTAAACTTACCACTACTAGACATATAACATTTATTTTTGTTGTCTGTTTCCCCACTAGATCAGAAGTGCCTCAAGAGTAGATACTTGTTCTGTTTTAGTCATTGCTGTATCCACACGTATCAAGAACAGTGCCTGCCACAAAAAGGAATGCAAAATAAATTTTGATTGTATGAAATGGTATTCCTTCATTTCAGAAAGAACAAGTGTAGTATTGTTAAAAGGAGGAAAATGAATATTTAAGGGCCATATCAATATTTACAAGTGAAAACATTAAATACTAAGTATGATATAAGAGGCCTTATCAAAAAGTGGTATAAGAGTTCATAAGACTGTTAATCAATCAAGACAAGGTCATAAAGAAAGGTGTAGAAAAGATGGCATCTGAACTGTGTCTTGAATGCGTGAGCAGATTTTATATGCATAATTCAATGATTTTTAGTATAGTCATAGAGTTGTGTAACCATGATCTTCTAGAATATTTCATCAGCTCAAAAAAAAAAATGCTGTATCCCTTAACTACCACTTCAAACTCCCCCAATCCTCTCAGTCCTAAGAAGCCACTAATATGTCTCTATATATTTGCCCATTCTGGACATTTCATATAAATAGAACCATATAATACATGGGGTTCTATAACTGGCTTGCATTTTTACTCGGAAAAATGTTTTAAAGGTTCATCTATGCTGTCATATGAATCAGTACTTAATTCTTTTTCATGACAGAATAATATTCCACCTCATGGATATACCACATTTTGTTTAGCCAATCCTCAGTTCATGGATACTTGGATTATTTCCACCTTTTGGATATTATAATAATAAAAATTCTATGACCATTCATATATAAGTTTTTATGTGCTAAAATTTTAATGGAATAAGTGAAGGAAGGAATAGAAATATTTTGGATCATTCAACTCAAAGATTACAAATTCAAGATAAAATTTTCACTGGTCTGAGTCAAATGAAACAAAGCAAATTATTATTATTACTTAAATTTATATATTTTTACATCATTTTTCACAACGTATGCATCTTCTTTTGATGCTTTTTTTTTTTTTAAAGATTTATCCATTCATGCATACAAGAGCTGGGGTACAGGCCAGAGGTGCAGGGGGTGAGAGGATTCACCAGAGACAGAGTGGGGAACAGAGCAGGCAGACTGACCGAGGTACACTGCTAAGGGGAGCAGTGGGAGAGTCAACAAAGGTCTGCTGCGCCATGTGGGTTGCTCCCTCGCTGGCTGGGGATAGAACTCGTGCTGCAGAGGCTGCTGATAGCTTGATAGCATCTTAACCCCTTGAGCCACCAGGGAGGCCCCACAATGTATGCATTTTCATCTTGGTTATAGTCCCAAACAATTCCCACCCCCCACCCTCCGTTTTGATCCTACTCCCTGCCCCCCATAGTGTGTCTCTGGTTTATTACTCAGCAATCAAAAAAGATAAACTCATGCAATTTGCAGCAACATGGATGGAGCTGGAAGGGATCATGCTCAGCGAAATAAGCCAGAAAGAAAAACAAAAATACCAGATTGTCTCACTCATAGCAGGAATTTAGAAAACCTAAATAAGGACCAGGAAAAAGACTAATTACAATAAAGTAAAAATCGAAATCAACAAGCAACTATAAACCAAAGCAAATTTTTATTGCGGTTAATATATTCATGTCAAAGGACTATCCTTTATTTTTCAACAATGTTCTTCAAGTTTCTTTTTTATGTTAAACATCCTTTTAAAATGAAATGATGGCAATATCAAAAGGCAGTTTTGATAATTTACTGATTAGGTAGAATATTGTTTTAAAATTTATTTCTCTATTAAATCCAAAAATCTAGGAAACATTGTTCCTTGGAGAAAATGACACAAATGAAAGAGAGACCCTCACAAGATAGCCTGACAGCCAAAGACAAGGAGGGTGCACATTTTCTTTCTTTAACAAGGAAATTAAGAAAAGTGATTAAATTATTAAATTATTTAATAATTAAACTAAATTATTAAAGTTATTGACTTCTGGATGTCACTTCAGTCAATAAACTAACTGAACTACTACTATAGGAAAAACAGGAATTTGGTGCTGTGCAAAGAGACAAAATAAAACTCTGTCTCTGCCTTCTCATAACTTAGTCTTCAATGGAAGAAAACAATCCATCTCTAGTCATTGTTTGCATTTCTCATCCTTCAGAAAGAGCAATATTTGTGGTTAAAAAAATTCTTTCTAAAAAGGAAAACATGACTATTCCTATTGTGCTTACCAGTTTACCTGATTATGTGTCAACGTGAGTGGCCACGTGTACAAAGGCAAGCAGTACACATACCTACCCTTTAAGAACTAAAGGGTAACTTATAAGTTATAAACTTAAACAGCTCTAGAAAAAAAATTTACTATAGGTATTTAGTTAAATATTATTTATGTAGGGTTTTCAATTTAATAGCAAATAACTACTGACTACTACCACTCACTGTTTTAAGCACTTTATATTTGTTAACTAATTTAATCCACCTAATAATCTTATGAAAAATTACTAGAGTTCTATAAGATATTATTAATATATTAAGATATTACACTTACCTTTGCAAGCATTAATGTTTAATTACACTAATTCTGCTAATGAAAGTTTTTATATATTACTGTATATATATTTTTATATATTACTGTTTATATATTACCGTATCATTCCCATTGGTATACAAACATACCGTAACTTCTTCCGTTAAAAAAAAAATCCTCTCAAGTTCACATTCCACTTGCGGAACCACATTTTTCTGATCCCTTTACAGCAAAACTTACGAGTCTCTATGAATTGCCTCCCAACTTCTTGCCTCTCAGCCTCTCTCCGGCCATTCTGCGATGCTCTTGCCTCAAATACTACTGAACCCACTCTAGTCAAGATTAAGAAATGACCTCAAATTGCTAAATACAATTGTTAACTTTCAGTTCTCATCTCATCTCAACTATCGGTAGCACCTGACACCAGCAAAACACTCCCCTCCTCGAAATACTTTTGTTTTCTTCATATCTTACTACTGCTGCTCCTCAGTCTCCTATGCTGGTTCTTCTACAGCTCCACAACTTGCAAACATTAGCGCACCCAAGGCTCAGTCCTTGGCCTCCTCTCTTTTCTATCTACAATCACTTCACTAATAATCTCCTATTCATGGCACCACTAATATGCAGCTTCAACAGAGAAGGGAGGGTTTTTTGGCTATTTTGCTGATGCTGACCCTACCACTTAAAATAGTATGTGGCATGTAGCAGGTGCATGGCAAATATTTGTTCAATGGATGGATGGATGAATAAATGGCTTTCAATATTATCTGTAAACTGAGGACTCTCCAATTTATATCTCTTGCTCAGATCTCTGCCCTGAACTCCAGATATATCCAGTCATCTATCTGCTATCTCCACCTGAACGAGTAATAAACACATGAAACTTAACCAAGTTCAAATGAGAACACCAATCACCACCCCCCTCCCCCAAGGCTTCTCTGGCTGGCTTCCACTTTTGTAGCAAAGTGCAGCTCCATCCTTCTTGTTTCTCTAGTCAAGAATTCTGAAATCATTCTCTTTCTCTCACATCACATGTTCAATCAGCCAACAAATACTGTGCATTCTGCCTTCAAAATATACTCAGCATCTGACTACCTTTCTCCAAGTCCACTACTATCACTGGTGCCCAAACCATTATTTCTCAGCAGGAGAATAATCTTCTGCCTGGTGCTCCTGCTTCTTAACTATCTCCATCCCCCAATTCAGTCTGATTCAAAACCACAACCAGAGAAATTTTTCCAAAGTTAAGTCAGATCACATCACTTCTCTGCTCATAATCCTGCAATTATTTCTACTGAGTAAAAGTCCAAATCTTAACAACTGCCTATAAACCTCTATTCAGTCTGGCCTTATTATTACATCTCTGACCTCATCGCCTATTTTTCCTTATTTATCCTGCTCCAGTCACATTCGTTTCTTCCAACTAGTAAGCACATTTCTACCTCAGGGCCTTTCCCCTTACAGTTCCCTCTGCCTGGAATGCCATCCATCACCTGCTTCATCCCCTTATCCAACTGCTACCTTCTCTGAGTTTTTCTGGGTCAACAGATTTTAAATTACAACTCTACCCCTACCCCCTTGTATTTTTTATCCCCTTTCTCTGCTCCATTTTTCTCCATGCATTTTTCGCCACCCAATACTATATTTTACTTTCGGGAACATATGCCCCCCAAAGACAAGAACTTTTGTGTGTTTCATTCACTGCTATACCCTAGTGTTTAGCTACAACAGGCAGTCAATCACCTATTTGTTGAAAGACTTCTTTCACTTCCACCAGGAGTCCTGACAATCAGCTAGCCAGGTATTTCAGGAAAGAGATCCTAGTGCTTCTCTAAGATTTCACCCACTGCTCTGATCCCCAGAAGGATTACACTTTGCCTAGAAAGAAAAACTGTTCTTTGTCTAGTCAACCACAAGGCGGAGTTGCGAGGAAGAGCTGGGCAAAGAGAAATCCGATTATCTTGTTTTCCTTGCTTTTCCTAACGCAACCTCAAGGTGGAAGAAAACTGGATTTCGTGGCCAAATGAATGATTTTCTCCATCCATGAGTTACCTAGGCACACACCAACGGGAACATCCAAAACCACAATCCTTTCAAAAGTCAGAAGGAGCCCAGAAGACACCAGTTGACAGGCCACCGGGTCTGGGTGTTTCTTTAACTCTCCCCCTAAGAATCCTCCAGGAACCCAGGGCCCGGGCTCCGATCAGCCGCGGCGCGTAACTTGCACAATGTGCAGCACGTCAGCTCGGCTCAGGCTGCCTGCACTCGGGCAGCGAGCTCCCGGGTCCACTCCACTTACCACCTCCACGCACCCACCATTCTGAGCCCGCATCATAACAAGCAAGGCGACCCCAGGAGTGAGCTCGAGTGCATGCCGAGCCCCGATTTCTCCACCCCGACCCCTCTTTCCACGGGCTGTGGACTCACCGCCACCTGTTGATGCCCACGTTGGAGGAGCCCGCGAACCAGGGGTCGAGGATGTAGACGCAGCGGATGGTGTCGGCGCCCTGGATGCACTCGCGCAGGGCCGGGTTGTCGTGGAGCCGGAGCCCCTTTCGGAACCAGTGCACGGCGTTCACCCCCATGCCGGGGGCGCGGCGGGCCCCCCGAGCCCCTGCACCGGGCCGCCTAAGGAAGCCGGGTCCGGCTCATCACCGACACCTCCGCCTCCAGGAGAATCGCCGCCCGCCGGGGGCGAGGGCAGGGCGGCCGCGGGGGGCCCCGGAACACAAGGGCCCGCGGGGGGGGCCCTTGGGGCGCGCGCGGGAGGCGCGGCGGGAAGATGAATGGAGGGTGCCCAGTCCGCGGGGGGCGGGGGTGACGCCCTTCAGGCGCCGGCGCCCGCCGCCGCGGCCGGGACGAGGCGCATAACTTGGGGGGCCCCGGGCCCCCGCTGGGCGCGCAGGCTCCGGGCGCCCGACCGCCCCGGCGGCCCCCGGAGGCTCGTCGCGGAAAGGCGAGGCGGCCCCGGCAGAGAGAGCCGCCCGGCCGCCCCGAGGGCTGAGGCGGCCGCGGCCCGGGAGCTCACGCTGCCTCCCGGCCGGGCACCGGCGCGCGGGCGCGGGGCGCGGGCTGCGGGGAGGCCGCTGGACCGTCGCCGGCCGCGGACCGGTCCCGAGGCCGCCCGGGTGACTCCGCCGCCCGCGCCGCGTCAGCGGCCCCGGCCCCGCCCCCGGCGCCTCATTGGGGCGCGCGCCCCCCACGTGACCACCGGCACCTCACGTTTCTGAAGTGTGTTTACTACAGCGGACCTGACGCGGGCACCTGCCGGCGCCTCAGCCGCTTCCGGGGGCGGCAGCCGCGAGCTCGCGACGCCAGCGGCCCGCGCCCGGCCCGCGAGCTCCCCGCGCCCGCCCCTCCCCCGTCCCGGGGGCCCGCGAGCGCCCACGACGGCCGCAGGCCCCACGTGAGGGAAGGCTCGGCCCCGCCCCTGGGGGCCGTGCGTGGTCGCTATTGGCTGACGCTGGCTGAGACCCGGATGAGCACGGGGCTGCGGGAAGCTCGCGAGCGCGCGCCCGGCCCGGGATGGCGCGTGCGCGCTCGCCGCGTCCACAGGGGAGGGGGGCGGGGCCCGCGGGCGGGAGCGCGCTCGGGGAGGCCGCGCGGGGAGTTGGGCTTGGGTCCGCAGACTGAGAGCGTCCTGCGACCTTCAGCGTTGGCCTGGCGGGGTGTGGGGACCGCAGGGATGGAAGTAGAAGGGACGCGGGCTCCACAGAGACGTGGCGCCCAGTCCATGTGCTTCAGTCTACCTTTGCCCAGGGGGACCCTGCTTTGGGGTGTGCTGACTTGGCGCCCCTACATAATCAGGCCCTGGAGATGGGACCCTGGAATTTGCTGGGGTGGGGGACAGGGGAGGGAGATGATTGACAGGACTGGTGCTAGACGTTTCTGAATTTCTCAAAAACAGGGTCTCTGTCCCGTTGGGGTTTTTTGCCTCATTAATACCCAGAATGGTGCCAGACCCGTGTGCATTCACGGTTTTCTCCAATGAATGGGTTAGTGAACGTCGTTTGACACCAGTGAGTTTAGCAACGTTTATAAAGGAGGAAAATTTGGCTTTTGTTACAGGTTGTATTGTGTCCCTCTAGAATTCATATAACCCAAGTATCCAAGTACCTGTGAATGCTGCCCTTTTTTGGAATTACCATCTTGGCAGATGATCAGGTTAACATGAGGTCATTAGGATGGGCCCTAATCCAATATGACTGGAGTCCTTATGAAAAGGGGGAATTCGGAGACACACACTGGGTGAAGGCCTCTGTGAAGATGCGAGCCACAAGCCCTAGACCAAGGAACTACTCTTAAGCCAGGAGAGTGGCGGAACAGATCCTTCCATAGTGCCTTGGAAGGAACATGGCCCTGCCAACAGTTGAATTTCAGCTTTCTGGCTCCTAGAACTGTTAGACAGTAAATTCCTGTTGTGCCAACCCACCACCCCCATTTAGTGATACTTTGTGACAGCATCTAGAAAAAAAATTCAGGGGTAGTGTAAAATCAATCATCTAATAATCCAACATATCTGGATATGCTACGGGAAGACTGAGTTCGGGCCACCTATCCCCATCAAATGCCGAAAAATAGAGATAGGGATTGAAACTTTAAGATGCACTTTAATCAGACAACTGGAAATCTGGAAGATGGGCGGTTAACATCCTAAAGAAGCAGCCTTAACATTTCATTTCCAGCTGGCTTTTTATAGTGAGTTAAACAGAGACAGTTCAGCAGTCAACAGGACTTCACCCCTGCCAGGAACTCGGGATGTCCAGCCCTTGGAGTTCCTTATCGCCCTCCTGGGCACTGGCCCCCAGCATGTACTAGCGAGCTGAGGCTAGTCTTCAGATCGCATGACTCCCTGCATTCCTCCAGAGGTGTCCTTGGGCTGGAAAATTAACTCAGAGCAGACAGGCCATGACCAATTGTGTGTGCAGGTTTCCTACCATGCATAGTGTCTTACCTGATCTCCTCCCCCTCCTTAGACCCCATCAGATAGACTTCCCTACCCTGACTTTAGGTACCAGAGGGAGGGTATAGCAGCCGTTCTTTGATTCCTTAAAAATATTTAAAATGATATATAAGAAAACCCTTTGGTGTCTTTATAAAGTATTAAACAAATATTCCTTTTTTTTCCCCCCTAAATCAATGGAGATGAGCCCTGGGTAAGTCCCACTCGGAGGGTCCCCTCACCCAGGCAGAGGATGGGGCACAACCAAGCCCTTACTTGGATCTTGTCATACTCCAGGGCCTGTTGTATTTATACAAATACTGTGTTTCATGTTTCATTTCCGGTAGTTTGAAAGTAAGCACATTGTGTCTAAAGACAGAAGAATTGTTTTCAAGCACCAAAGGAAACCGTGGGAGGGAGAGGGTGAGCAAGACATGGCAGATCTGTGCAGAGTTGACTTATGTTTGCCCATTGTTCATTCAATAAAGTTGCATTATTTTTTAACAGACAGCTGTATGTGGGTGTATAGTGTAACTTTCATTTACACATAAAAAGTACTAATTTATTTTAGGCGCATCAGTACTGATTTCGCTTGCCTTGAAGACTGAAGGTTTTATAATTAGGCATCTATATTGTTACTTGAATGTATTTTTGTTTGGGGGGAAGTGTAACCATTTAATAATAGCTATGACTTACTGAGCACCCACTATATGGTATGTACTTTATATAGATTATTATTAACCCTCATAATAATCTTGTGATGGATCGGTGATAATGAATAGGCATCTATGCTTTCTGGCCTGATTAATTCATCTATAAAATGAGAGAATTAAACTAGATGATTTCTAAGTTTTCTATATTATTTTAAATTCTAGGATTCATGTCAATGCTGACACGAGCTCAAAAACATCTAAGAAGGGCCTCCCCGGTGGCGCAGCTGTTGAGCGCTGGGTTGCGAAGCTGCCCACAGCCTCTGCAGCGCCAGTTCGATCCCTGGCTGCTCCCGGCCACCAGAAGAGGGTTCCGCATGGCGCACAGACCTCTCCTGCCTCCTGCTGCTCCCCTCAGCAGTGTACTTCGGTCCTTCTGCCTGCTCTGCTCCCTGCTCTGGCTCTGGTGAATTCTCTCACCCTCCCGTGCTTCTGACTATACCCAATGCTTGTATAAATAAATAAATAAATCTTAAAAAAAATCTAAGAAAAGACCTGTTAAATATTCTTTTAACTGCCAACAATGTTTGAAAAATCACCCTTTGATTTCATGAGTATCCTTGATAAAAGTGTGTTTGCCTGTAAAGTGAAAGTCTGTGTTTTCACCTGACCCCACCTTGGAGAGGTAGTTTTTTTTTTTTTAAAGATTTATTTATTTATACAAGAACCGGGGTACAGGCCAGATGTGCGGGAGAGTGAGAGGATTCACCAGAGACAGAGTGGGCAACAGAACAGGCAGACTGATGAAATACACTGCTGAGGGGAGCAGCGGACAAGGCAGGAGAGGTCTGCTGCGCCATGTGGGATTCTCGCGGCCAGCTGGGATCTAACCTGCACTGCAGAGACTGCGGACAGCTTCACAGTGTAGCGCTCAACCTCTGGAGGCCCTGAAGAGGTAGTTTTTGGCATGTGTTATCAGCACACAAATAATGAAGGGACAAACAGTATGATCAGTTTGTTCAGTTTTGATATGATGTAAATGTTAGACTTGTAACTTTTGGCTGAGTCCCCACCCACAATAGAGTCTTCGGGAGACTGAATTTAAATGTATTAATGGATCATTGTTTCATAAGGTAAACTGTGACTCTCACATCAATATAAAATGAACACACGTCAAAAGATTTTATTTAACTTGCTAATGAAGGAGGGAAACAGGAAGATGTTGCAGTGGAATAAAAAGAAATTCCAAAAGGCCATCAGGAATTTTAAAAATGAATTTGTTTACTATATGCAAAAATATATGCAGAACTGCCTCTTCTACAGAAAAGTGTGAGAAGGGAAGTCAATTGTACTTTCTCTGGAAAAAATTCATTTGCATGTCCATGGATAATACTCATTTACATTTGCTATCAATTATCCAGTTTACAGAGTTGTAAAATAGTTCAAAGATAATGACAGACGAGACCCAGTCATCTTTTTTTCTCATTTCAAAGCCATTTGTAATTTTTGTCACCTCTTTAGAGAGGTATTCTCTGCTCGTGCTAAAGAGGTCCCTTTAGTCTCTATCATAGTTCCCTATTTATGTCATCATAGCACTAATTATGATTTATATTTTAGGTTATTTAATTATTTACTATCAGGCAATCTATGCCTGTCTCTACTCCATCTGCAAGCTCTGGGAGGACAGAGATAGTGGTTTATTGTATTCTTGGTTATTTCATCTGCACCTGCCACAATGCTTGGTCCTCAACAGACTCCCAATGTTCTTCGAGGCACCATGGGACACTCAATTGATCACATCAACACCGTTCTTCATCTATATGTCAGTTATCAGTGTATTGCCCTTTAGCTCCACATTCAACTTTCATGCCACTATGTTTATGAAAATAAGATCCTGTGAGCATTTTTCTATCGCCACCGGCACCATGTTAAACATTGTTAGTAAAGGGTGCTGAAGGAGGAATGCCAGGTCTGGTATGCTTGTTTTCATTTTCCCATAATATGAGGGCTAGAGCTCACATCTATCAAGTTTCTGTGGCATGCCGGCTGGTGGATAAATAGTGACTCTTGCAGGCATCCCTGCAGACAGCTATCCTGCCTCAGTGCCTCCTGCATACTGGCCAGGCATTTCCTGGGCTCACTCCCAGCCATGGTTTTCTCCCCAGCAGCCTTGGCCTCCTGAGTGCAGATCAGCTCTCGTCCAGGACAAAGAATCAACCTTTTTCCATTCAGTGCCTTCAACCCAACCACGCATTCTCCAGTGAAGAATGAACCAAGCTTGGAGAAGATCTCTCCCTTCCAAGTTTGTCCATTCTTGGGTACTCTCTCTCAGTCCTGTGGTATTTTTCAGTTTCCTTCCCCCTTTAAAGTCAATCCCGTTATAATTAATCATTCTTTTTATGAACCTTCCCTCTTTATATTTACCATGTGGTCTCAGTCTCCTCATTGGATCCTGATGAATACAATCCATTACCTGATCAAGTCCACAAAGATGTACTTGTAAGCAGCTTTCATGCTTGTTCTTATGCTTTTTCTTGACTAAGAACATTTAGAAAGTGTAAATAGTTACAAATGTAGCAACATGCGATTGTGAAATATTAGCCAATGTTTTTCCCCTGGAGATCTTTTATTTTTGTCCTATGGCCATCCCCATCCAGGTCATTGAAGGTGAGTCCTTTGTTGCTTCAGAGGAGCAGAACTAGAGGACAAAGGTAGCCCAAAGTTCTTGTTCTGAATTCAAAAACCTTGATCCAAGTTACATCAGGAAAGATTTGTTACTCATCACCCTGTCTCCCAACACTATATAAAAATTCTCTAAGTTGGGGTGGGATATGAGTGCAAAGAAAATAAGATAGATAACTGCCTTTCCCAAAATAAGAAGATAGTATCTCACCCATTCCTATTTAAGATTAGCTCCAGTTTCCTATATATGTTTACGGTTGTCTGAGAGTAGAAGAGACTGTGCCATCTTCCTATCTAAAATCTGGAGGCTGACCCTCGTGACAATCTCCATACCCATTACTATGACCCAGCATGAAAACCAATGAGGGATGTCATTGTATAGACAGGGTCTGGGAAGCCCTACTAAGCCTCCTGCCACCTGAGAGAATAGCTGGATTTTACTAGATGTCCCTCTTCCTGCATAGAGGGTTGCTAACATTGGCCAAAAAAGAAAGCCAGCTAACCAAGGGGTTTCGCTAAAGGGAAGAACAGGGCACAAAATGTCGTTAACAGGCTGTGACAAAGGGCTGGATGAGGTCCCAGGCACCTCAACAGATGCCATGCTGGAGAGGATATGACCGCTGAGGATCGGATGGATCATACAATCAGTGGCTGCCTGTGAAAGCAAGTGAAGAAAGGCAGCCAGACCAAACTCCTTCCCGCCTGTCTGCCATTCCTGCAATATCTGGGAACATCAGGGATACCAAAGAAATGGAAGAAAATAGATGATTTTTTCAGATTTGAGTTTAAACTTCAGATGACAGGAAAATCCTGAAATGACCAAGAAAACCTGGAATTGGCTGGACCAGATTTCATCCAGTGAACAGTCTGAGATGTTAAGACAGAATTAAATTCAGCTAAAGAAAAATGAAGACAGGTACTTTGGGTCTTGGGTTTGCAGATTTAAAACATGCTGTATTTGCCACAAAATCCAGGCAAATATTATAGATGTTCCAAAGACCATACACAATTACCTGGCTCTGGGGTCCATTCTGCATTCCCACTTTTCCCAACCACCTTCTTCTTCTCTTCTGCTGTTCTTCAAGCAGGCCAAGCATATTCCCCTTTCAAGGACTTTGTACATGCTGCTCCCTCTGCTTGCAATGTTCTTTACCAAAATATTCTCAAGGCTCTTTTCCATTTCCTTCAGCTTCACCTTGTTGGGGAGGCCTCTCCTGTCAAAAGTATCTATATGCCTCATCATTCTGTAACCCCCTGACCCAGCTTTATTTTCCTTCATAGCACTCATCAGGACATGAATTATGTATTTATCTATGTGGTTGTACATGGGTCAGGCTGCCTTAACAAAATATCACAAAACTTGAGAAAACTTGTTTTCTTACCATTCTGGAGGCTGTAAGTCCTAAATCAGTTTGCCAACTGGTGTGATTCAGGAGAGGGCCCCTTTCTTGACTTGCAAACTGCTTTCTTGTATCCTTACCAAGATAGAAAGAGAACCCTCTTACTGCTGTCTCTTCTTATAAGAACACTAAGCGTATTGGATCAAGGCCCCACCCTTTATGACCTCATTTAAGCTTAATTATTCCATAAAGACCTATCTTCAAATAGAGTCTGCAGTCTGTATTGGGGGTTAGGGCTTTAACTTATGGAGTTTGAAGGGATACCATAGTGACATGTCTCTCCTAAGACAAGTTAGCTCTATACTATGTTTTGAATGTTTATGTCCTCTGACCCACCCCTCACCAAATTCATATGTTCGAATGCTAACACCTAAAAATGATGGAATTAGTAGGAGGGGCCTTTGGGAGTTACTTCAGTGAACTTCATGGATATGATTAATGCCTTATAAATGAGGCTACAGAGAGATCTCCGCTCCTCCTACCACATAAAGCACAGTGAGAAATCGGTGGTCTGCAACCAGAAGAGGGTTTCCAACAGAACCTGCTCTTTCAACAGAATCCTGATCTCCTGCTTTCAGCCTCTAGAACTGTGAGGAATAAATTCTTGTTGTTTATAAGTTACCTAGTCTGTTGTGGTATTTTGTTTTAACAGCCCAAATGGACTAAGACATCCCACAATATTTATTGAGTGAATGAATGGATAAATACCCTAAATATTATTAACAATATCCAAGATCCACTCAAGAACAACTTGAGTTCTTAATATGTGCTAGAAACAAACTACTAATGGCACTAAGCTACGTATCTTAGATACACGATGCATTTAATTTTCATAACAATCATATGAGATCGATATTATTTTTCTCTTTCTATAGATCTGAAAACTGGGACCCATAGTAAAGTATAACTTGCCCTCAAAATTAGAAAAGGCAGGAAACAAACCCAGGCTCACACCCCAATACAAAGGCAGTGGTTGCCCAGTGCACCCCCAGTCATCAACCCACTGGCATTTAGGTGCTTTTATATAGGGCAATATAAGGGCTATCAGAGCCTGGGGGAGGCTGAGTAATCCTTGTTAAGATGAATCAGGGTGGACTTTTTGTAGAAAATAGCTTTTCCCTGAGAGAAAGTTTTTTTATTGAATTTAGGAGAATGAAAGAAAAGATTCCAAAGGAGTGGAGGATAGTGCAAGCTAAGGTGCAATATGTTTATTTAAAATGTTCATGGAGTGAAGTAAGTATATACAAAACAAAACATCAAGTATGAATTAAAAGCCTAGTTCAGAGCCTTGGAAGGGTGTTTTCTATAACCACAACATCAAACAGCCTATTAATAAGAACGAGGGCAGTAATGGAAAGAAAGGGCAGAGAATAGAACTGAATCATGCTGCATGTTACTCAGAGCTTCCCAAGTGCTTCTAAAGGGCTCGTCTCCATGGCACTTGAGCTTTAGTGAGGACCACACCAGCCACTCTTGGAGCTCTTGTGTCAAAGGTAGTAGCAATTGGAAAGGGGTCAGTTTAGAGAAATGGATTTAGAAGTTCCTTCATAAGTTAACCAAGGCTAAAAAGAACTGGTGGAGCTCTCTAAAGAAAACCCACATAAATGTCAAGTGTCATGAATTCAAGGCAAAAGAAGAAAGAACAACTATTCTGTCCTCAAATATAGATTTTAAGTAAGAAGAGTTAAGAACAAGTTATGGGAGGCAAGGTATATATATTGGTTCTACCTAACCTGTTTCTTTCATGGATACCCAATATCTTAGAATCAGAATACCTGGAAAGGAAATGTGTTGCTTGGGGTTGGTAATTCTACCTGGTGGCCAGGCTAGTATACCCAATTCTATTCCACAAGAGTCTCTGTCTCTTTCACACACACACACACACACACACACACACACACACACACACACACACTATACTCTCTGCAGATAAAAATATATAAAGTTTTTCTCTCTCATATATACATGTGTGGAGTCCATATACATATATGTTCAGAGAAATCTACATTCCACAAAAAGTTACAGTTAAAACAACAAGGCTTATGGAAAACATTTGTTTGCAACAGACTGCTTGAAGTGTATGCAACTTAATAACCATGGCAAGGGAAAAAAAAAAAACCCCTAATGATTCTAATAAAATGGCAACATAATTAAAAAGATAAGTTTAATCCCTAATAAAAAGTAAGTAATGATTTACTTTTAAGAAAGTATAGTTAGTTTAATGCAAAGGGTATAAGAAAAAATTGAGGCCGTAGCTTTCTGGAGACAAGAATTCAATAAACAAAAGCTAGGTAGAATTCTACTTATAAGACAGGGGACAAGGCTAAATCAAGATAGGAGGAAACCTGGGATGAATCATGGGGATCTAAACAGCCTGGTATTGGGGTGCTGTCTGTGACTTGCTCTCTTCAGCTGTGTGCATGTATTTTGCCATTCAACTGTTGCTATTTAGTGGAACAAATTTAATGAACCATAACATTAACCTATAAGATGAAATTTCCTTTGAATCAAAACAACTCTCTGGCCTTTTGATCACATCATTTCTCTATTAACCAGTTACATGTAGGCTAATTTGCATGTCAGAAACACCTGTGGTCCAAGAGCTTGTCAGTTACTTTCCCTTTGCCAACACTCAGGGGAATCCTGATCCACTAAGCATTATCCATCCCTGAAGCCCCATCCTTCCTACCCCACCCCCATGCTCACATTTCCTCTAGTTTCTCCAACTAAATTCCACCCTAGGCAAGTTCTTTATCACTCTTATTTAGCTGATATGAATCTTAGTCCACATAGCCAGGTGTAGAGAAAAAAAGATTTTTCTACAAATCAACTTTATTTCTCTAGTCATGCCCTTGCCAAGTTGGCAGGAAATTTATTGCAGGATTCTTGGGAGTCATGTCAAGGTATATGGCCTCAGGCAGTGTCCACATTTTGGAGGATCTGCAGAGATGGCTATTTTCTCTCTGATGTGGTCCTTTCAGATCTGGCTGTTCTCTGCTGATTTTGTGCTACACTTACAGAATAATGGCTTAATGTTTGCTGCTGGGATCTCCTTCTACCTTAACCAGGATGCCCCCTCCCTAAGTTGCCACTGTGCCCCTCAGGTGCCTTGTCATCTCCTTGGAGCACTGCCACCAAGAGGCATGGGGACCCCAACTAGTCCCCCATTGCTAGGGACGTCTTAGTCTCTGGCCATTTGAACAGCTTGCTCCTCTCAGATATTCTCCCTCTGTCTTCACATTCTAATATCCCTCTTATCTGTTAAGAGTCTTTTGTTTTAGTTTATTTTTAAGAATCTTTTAGTGTTAAACAATAGAAAATACAGTTAGCTGGCTTACCAGATAATAGATTGACTCAAGTGACTGAAAACGTAGATGTAGGGCCTGGTTTTAGCTTGGAATTGACTCGGTCCATCCTCTCCCCTCTCCACCAATGGATTGAAATGTATCCCGATGTCCCTGGTACTTCTAAACATTGAGGATACAAGGGTGAGCAAATGGGCCCTCTACCCCAATCCAACTGCCAGGGGGAATAGAGAAAGCTGTCACTGCCAGGCCCTGATCAAATTGCAAACTTGCAAGCATATTAATGATTATTGTTGGTTTAAACCACTAAGGTTTGGAGTGACTTTTTATACAGCAATGGTAACTAGAATACCACTTGTAAACCCAAAATAAATTCTATTATCTGTAAGATAAATGCTTGTGAAGCAATTTTATTGGGGATAAGGAAATGTATACATTTTGAAATTAGAAAATAGCAACAATAATAATGGCTGTACCAGTCAACTGCCTATTTCCTGGAAGATCTACTTAGGTTCTTATCTGCTATGAATTCTGCGGAACCACCTTTCCCAGGCCTCTTGCCCTCCAGCCCCCACAGATGGTTGGCCAGTGGGAGCCAATGGCTCGAGACAGGAAGACAGGAGAGGAAAAGTCAGGGTTTATCTCCACTGTCCTCTCACCCCCAAGTCATCAGTATTTTTGTGACATCCTTTCTATTTATTTATTTATTTATTTATTTATTTATTTATTTATTTATTTATTTATACAAGTACCCGGGTACAGGCCAGATGCGCGGGAGGGTGAGAGGATTCACCAGGGACAGAGCGGGGAACAGAACAGGCAGACTGAAGAAATACACTGCTGAGGGGGGCAGCGGGTGAGACAGGAGAGGTCTGAGCGCCATGTGGGACCCTTGCCGGTGGCTGGGATCCAACCAGAGCTGCAGAGGCTGCGGACAGCTTCACAGCTCTGCGCTTAACCACCTGCGCCACCAGAGGAGGCCATGACATCCTTTCTGGCTGTGGAGAATTCGTCTATGGTTTTACTCCAGCCCCCTCTCTGGGGGTTTCTCTCTGGTACCCCCACGATGGCTCTTGCTCCCTGTCGCAGCCTGTCTTCTGACTTTGACAACACCATTTCTCAGGCCGAGGTATGGTAGCCACTCGCTGCTGATCGTCCAGGTTGTATTACTAGACCATGTGACTCCTTCGTTCTTCCCATACCAGCCTCCCTTTGTGAGGTTCCCTTTGTTTTGAAGACTTAATGTGGTTCCTGTTTCCTGGTTGGACCCGATGGGTTCAATTGCTAACATTGGTTATATTCCAGGAACAACCCTGCTGGCAAGCTACTCCCATCATCAACATTCTGCAGACGAGGGAAGCACAGACAGATTCGGCTGCCCAGCATCACACGTTCCCACTCAATGCTATTAATATCAACCAGCAGAGAAGTTCCATCAGAATTTTCTTTGAAGTTGAATAAATGTGGAAGTCACCATTAGGGGATCAAAGAGCAACTTCTGGGGTCCTAGCAACGTTCTGCATTGTGATCTGGGGCTGGTTCCCCAGAGTGCTCACTTTGTCAACATCGTCAAGCTGTATCCAGATTTGTGCACTTTTCTGTAGGTCGTGCTTCCATCAAAACTTATTTCTCTAATGTCAATTTGGAAATCTTCAGTTAACTCCTCACTAAACCAATTTTCCTCACATGCTAACTTTCAAGAATGCATTATTTGTTCTACATGATTTATTTACACATTATTTAACCTTAGAGTTCCATTTCAATTCAAGTCTGCATTTTCTGTACATGTATGCATGGAATAACTACGTGCCAGACATGCGCTGGGTGCTGGGAATAAAAACACAAGCCACGTCCTCACCCCTAGGGGACCAGTGGGGATGACAACACCGAAGAGGCATCACAACCCCCATGTGTCCTATTTAAGAGAAAAGTCATGCGATTCCCCTTGGAGGGTCTCAGAAGTACATCTTTCCATGTAGTAGTAAAATGAGACCATCATGGGGGAGTTTTGGGGGACAGAAGTTATAGCAAATAGGATAGCGTCTAGGAGTGCAGAGGTGAGGAGCTATGGGACGGCACTATGGCATGGGATACCGGTGCCATTATGTCTCTCCTCCCAAGCACACACTTCCTGATGTCCAGCCAGTTCTTTCCCCCCACACAGATGATCACTGTCTTCCCATCCCAGCCAGCTCTCTTGCTTCCCCATTCCTGCCTTATGTAGAACGCAGTCTCATACTGTTTCTGAGAATCATTCCTTCCTTGAAGCAAACTCATGCCATCAGCAAGATTTCAAGATTGTACAGATAGCAGACAAAGACAAAAATGTTGAAAACAATATCAAATTCAAGCCAGCAGTGAAAATATTAGTTAAGTCCAATTAAAATGGTGCCTCAGCATGAGGATGCAAGCTCAAATAGGAGCGAAGAATTAGAGAATGGTGTAATTTACACCCAGAAGGCAGGTTCAGCAAAACCATTTCCATTTGGAAAGGCTTGGACTTAAAGTCCCCATTTGGAATAAATGACTAATTTTTTAAAAGGCAGATGCATCTATTTTTGGTACTGAAAAAATAACCCTGGAATTCAGATCCTGCCTTGGGCCAAAAATCTCTGGCAAGAAATCAATGTAATTTGATTGGGATGAGAACATCAACTCATTTTGAAATGCTATAACTTTTCCCTCAGTCCTAGAGTGTACATGTGGTTTAGCCTTGGGACGACTTAGAATTAAATACAGAAACATCAAGAGATCAAAATTCACAGTTATTAACATTTCTTAAATTTAGGAACAAAAATCTGTGTACATATGGTATTTACAATGTTTACAGTATTGAAAATAATTGGGTCTATGAGGCAATCTAAGAGATTAGCCTTTTGAGTCCAACTTGAAATGTGAAATGGAGTAATTAACTTCAGATTTGTAATTTATTGCAAAAAGGTATAAGAGGATTTTATGGCCTGTAAGCAGCATAGTATTGGAATGTTTAAGAGATCCGTTATATTTATCATTTTAATTTAGTCTGCAAGTACTTGGGAATGTTTTGCTTGTCGGGTAGATGATTAATATGCTTAAAAAAACAGAAAATGTTAAATTTATTGATGCATTTAAAATGTTTAAGGAAATTTAATTAAATTAAGCTTGCAGACATAACTAGTTGACAAAAATTTAGTTTGTTCGACTAGAGAATATTAATCAAAACCCCCTTATTAAAAATGTACTAACCTTATTAGTGGAAAAATGATACCTATATTTTGAACTTAAAGGCTAAAGGGAAACTAGGCTTTAAGTGTTACCAATTAAAAAAATGTATATAAGTTTTAAAACAATCTTTTTTGTATTCCTATATCACCATAAGGCCAACCTTTTACCTCTCCTGCTCATGGACACCAAGCTAAAAGATTCTAAGAGCTTTGACTATTAGTAAGAGTGACAGGAAGGGGACCAGAGGGATTGGGGTGGGCTCCTGGCTTTGGTGAAATTGCAAGAATTGAGAACACTGAAGAGGGAAAAGAGAGCTTCTGAGACCATGAGGCCAATTTAGCTGCATCTGTTTTTCCTACAGTGCCCTTTATATATAAGAAACACACATTTGCTATGGCTATTTGTGCTGCTGTGCTTCCTTAATTAATGTAATGGTATTGTTTCCTACAGTTTTCAGTTCAATGTAAGTTATTTTTGCTACAAAACAAATTAAATAGGTTTGACTGGTTTAAAAATTAAGGGTTGAGGGGACTCCCGGTGGTGCAAGGGGTTAAGATGCAACCTATGAAGCTCACCACTGCCACTACAACGCAAGTTCGATCCCTGGCCAGGGAGGTGACCCACATAGTGCAGCAGACCTCTCCTGACTCGCCTGCTGCTCCCCTCAGCAGTGTATTTCAGTTGATCTGCCTGTTCTGTTCCCCACTCTGTTTCTGGTGAGTCCTCTCACCCCCCAAAACTCTGGCCTATACCCTAGTTCTTGTATGTATAAATAAATAAATCTTTAAAAAAAAATTAAGGGTTAATAAAATTGTGAAAGGGAATTCTGCAACATTTTAGAACCATTAAAACAGGAAATATTTGTAGCTTTGAAGCCAAGTGTTGACTTTCACAAAGAAGAGAGAAAAGTGTAAGACTATTGGGGAACTTTGTGAATTAGCTGCCAATGACTTTTCCCAAACATAATGGTGCACACTTTTGTATACACCCTCTTTAGAGTATATGGGAGTGAGTCTATGTTAACATCGTTGTTCCCAGCATAAATTTTTAAAGGACTAGAACTACATACTTTTAAGGATTATCAATGAGTGTGACAATGTGATATTGTGATGTATTAACTAAAGTGCTCTCCCTTCTCAAACTCTCATTTACCAGGATGTTTATTTTCTCCAACAGACAAGACCACTTAGTTACCCCAAAGGGAAGGAAGACAGGACAGATGAGACACACGAACTTACAGGTTTTAGGAGAAAACAAAATAAACAAGGAGACAACAAATAAACAAACCAAAAATCCAAACAGGATTTCAGGAGGAAGATGCGGAAAATTTCTGCTGAGCCACTTGTGACACTGCCCCCTTCCAATTATGCAAAGATCCCAGGAAGGGGGTGCAGATGTGGATAGAGCTGGATGAGAAACCACACTGAACTCAGGATCTCTGAGACAGCATAAACCATGTGGAGGGAGGTTATGATTGAACCCAGCTACATTTGGGGAATTCAAGGAGCAGGAACTGGTGCTCCCTTCCCTGCCTGGAAACTTAGGAAGAAGCAGCCTCTTAGCACTGTGCTCTCTCAGGTGGTAACCACTAGCTAAAAATAGAAAAGTGCCTAATCCAAACTGAGGTGTGTGAAAGTGCAAAACACACTAGACATTTTAGCACAAAAAAGAATGCAAAGTTGCTCCCTAATAACTTCCATATGGACTGCATATTGGAATAATACTTTGGATATATTGGATGAAATAAAACATATTACTAGAAATAATTTCACCTTCAGTCAGGGCATCAAGGTCATTATTAAGTCATAAATCATATAAATTGTGTTGCTAGTATATATCCTTCCTATTAGGTGATGAAAAAAGTACTTTACTGCTTTAATCTGCCTTAGTATTACCCACAAGTCCAATCTAATCCTGAGAAAAACATCAAATCCCAGGAGAGGAACATTCTCCAATATACCTGATAAATACTCTAAAACTTTCAAGGTAATAAAAAGCAACACAGTCTGAGAAACTGTCACAGCCAACATGACTACTGACTGGAATATTATATACCGTGGGTTAGATTCTGGGACAGAAAAATAGGACATTAGGTAAATAAAGAAATCTGGAAAAAGTGTTGACTTTAGCTGATAATAATGTATCAATATTGGTAATTATTTGTAACAAAAATACCCTTACCAATGTAAGATATTAGTAATTGGGGAAACTGAGTCCCCTATTATATCTCTGGAGGCAAACCTAATTCTTTATATCTCCTGTTAATTATTTTTCCATAAATCTAAAACAGTTTTAAAAATAATATCCATACAGGTTTTTTTTCTATTTTTCAATTTTTTACAAATAGAAAGCAGATTGAGTTGAAATTGAGCCAAGACAGGAAAAGACTTTTAGGTAGCCAGCAAGGTCCTTCATTACCTGGCCAGTTAAACAGATGATCTTACAATAGCTCATTAAGCTATCTGTTTGTTCTGTGAAGTTTTCAGTAACTACTTCTTCTTTTCCTTGCAATATAAGTTAAAACCAAATAAGCCAACAACTCACACTAGCTGTTCTTTACCTTTTTCAAAAATGTGGTTAGTAGAAAATTTTAAATTGCATATGTGACTCGACTTGCATGTTGTTGGAGAGCTCTGCCTTAGAAGATTTCAGAATATCATTGCATTTTGCCTTTGCATGAACCTTTCATGCCAGATGCTTGTCAAACCCTATCAGGTAGAAATCATACAACCAGTCATGTCACTTCATGTCACTTTATGACTGGTAGTAAGAGTTTGGGTGCTTGCTTGTTAATAAGTATTTGTACATTTTAATTGAAGGACATTTGACATACAACATTATTTTAGTGTCAGAGGTACAGCATAAAGATTTGACATTTGTGTACATTGTGAAATGATTAGCACAGTACGTCTATTTATCATCTTAGCAACTCTGAATGTGCAGTGCAATGTTATTGATGATAGTCCTCAGGCTGCATATTATTATATCTTCTTATTTATTTTGTGACTGGAAGTTTGTAGCTCTGATCCCCTCTGACACTTCCATCCCTCTACCCTTCTGATAACCACTGATCTGGCTTTTGTCTCTGTGATTTTAGTGCAGGTTACTTGTTGGTTGTGTTTTTTAGAGTCCACAGCTACGTGAAATCATGTGGTATTTGTCATGTGGTTTGCATTGTGTGAGACCATCTGCTATTGAGGTTGTATGGAAAGGCATGTGAGTCTTTCATGGTGGGACACCCTGGCCCTTCCCAAAGTAACAGACAATTATATTTCTCCTTAAATTTGATTATGTGCCAGCTGTTTATATAACTATATAATTCTGGGCATACAACTTCACACCTCCACATGTGCACAGGCTTCACTCACCCTCTGTCAGTGCTACAAAGCTCTCCCCTCCCTGCATCCAAACCCTTTGGTAACCAGTATAATTTTCACAAAGTCTAAGCATTATTTTTGTTGTGTTTTGCGAGCTGGTTTTCTTAGGCTGTTTATATTCCACAAGTGACTGACAGACACCAGTAATTACCTTTCACTCTGACTGACTTCACTTAACACCATCACCTCAAAATCCATCTCTGTTGTCCCAAGAGGTACTATTTCATCATTTTAAATAGCTGAGTAGTATTCCATAGAGAATAGATACCACAATTTCTTCACTTAGTCATCTGTGGATGGGCATTTAGGAATAACCTGACAATTATATGACAGATAATATAGCTTAGGTCAGTAGCAAGGGAGAAAAACACAATTTCCAAAGTTCCCACAAAAGGCTTAGAAATGAAAGGAGAGGGGGAGAGAGAGAGGGGGAGAGAGAGAGAGAGAGAGAGAGAGAGAGAGAGAGAGAGAGAGAGAGAGAGAGATATGTTTACAGAACAGTTCTCAGTTTCAGTGAGGGGTGACTGCAGAATGCAGTGTAGACGCCGCCCCCCCCACCCCCCCAGGGACTTGCTTGCCTCAACAGAAGCCTGCATGGAAGAGTGCCCAAGCTCGAAGTTCAGCCCAGATAACCCTTTTAACCAATGCCAGGGGAGGACTAGGACAGCTGCAAATCACACATTTCCCTCCTCACTTCCAAGCTGCCTGGAATTTAAATCAATGCTGGGGGAAAAGAAATGAAGACAGGAGAGGAGAAATTTCAAAATCAATGAGTTTAAATCTAAGGTGGCTGAGGAAACCCTGGCTTGATAGGGAAAATCTGAATACTTCCCTCTCATCCCTCAGGCAGATTGAAGCTCAGCTGGACACGGTTTAGCTATTGAGAGATATGCTTCATATCTGTATGTTTTTTTAAACATCTGAGTTTTGTGGCTTAAGAAACTTACAGCAAAGACATAAGCCAATAAAGCCACAGCTTCTTGAAAGATGCAAAACATTTATTCCTATTGAGGAGTTGCAACAGAAATCCATTTTGGTCAAATCATTGAGGGCTGTGTGTTATCATCAGGCAAAACCCAGATATTAAAACCACAGAATTAATTTATAGCTTAGCAAAATGTGGGAGACTGTTGGAAGAATGGTCTTCATTATACCCCTCTCCCCCGTGTTTACTCCCTGTTTAGTGGTGAGGATATTATAGTTTGGGGGAGATTCTGAATACATGAAAGTTTTGTGCACTCTCTGAAGAAGATATCCTATCTTCTGAAGCAGACATGAGATTGTTCTCACCACATCCATTTTTACAGATGGATATACAGTTGTAGATACACATACAGTTTCTACATCAATTTGCTGCCTCGCACCACCATCATTTGAAAAAAAAATGGTTAAATGTTGGGTCTGGAAAAGTGGTAATGGACCAATTTAATTGGCTTTAAGGTAACATAATTCCCTGCATTTCCATCTGCAGCTGGGCTTTGTGGCATGCACCCCAATTTTAGCATCTTCCCTGGCAAACAATGATGGGAGCATCTTGACAGAAAGGAAATACTGGCCCTCTTAAGGAATATTGCTTTGGTTACCTCTTTAGCAGGTTCTGGCCGCTGAACCACTTTCTCTGCAGGCAATCTTTGGTGGTTAGTAAGCCCTGCTATATTGGTATTTTAATCTGTAAAGTACTGCATTAAAGACTTCTTTTGTTCAAGCAGCCTTTTAAGAATGTAATAGCTGCTATTTCATCTTGTTTGAACATCTTGTATAAGTCTATGTCAAGGCAATTCCAAAATCTCTTGTCTGCTTTGTGGTTTGTCTGCTTGAGAAATGATGAAAGTGGCCTGTTATCTTGCTGTTTACAGTCAGTAATTCTGCTTCATTAGGCTGCATGCTAATTACTTTCAGGAAACACAACTGAAGATTCAAGGCCTAAATGGAATTAAATAACTAAAAGCCAAATATGGTTTTAGAGGTTATTGTATATAATATGAGGAATCCTAAAACACCCAATAGTTCCAGAATTATGATATAGTCTAATCTCTACTATTCTGTTTATTTGAATTTTTATAAAGCTTTTTGATGGAGAAAAAAAACAATCTCCAAAACGATGTAATATTCTACCTTAGACTCGCTGGCTAATGCCGTCTTTCTGTCAGAAATGCCTTAATGATTTTTTTCAGAACACAAAGAGCTTGTAAAATCCTCTTTAATTATTGTAACATTTACGCTTACCAACTAAAAATAGGCAATTAGACCATAACTGAATGATAGGATTTCAAAATTCAAAGCACACATTTTTTTTTTTGCTCTGAGTTCCATCTAAAATTCTTATACATATGTGAAAGTACATATTCTGACATTAACAATGACTCTGGATGATATGTTTTGTTCTATTATTGACATAGTTATGCTGGTTAAATTTATTTGGAACCATGCAGCCCTTTTCAAAGTGATCATTTGCAAATTCAGGGAGGACAGAATGACAACCTGCCTCTCAGAGAAGGCTTTTGACCTTCCAAAGGTCGAAGCCAAACCCAAAACCAAATTTGGCCAAATGTCACTGAAGCTAAGCTTTGATATAACCAACCCTTGCTCCCAGGAAACAAGGATTGAAAGAAGGGAAGGGCACTGAGGCAGGAAGCAAAGGGTGACAACCACAGCAAACCACCGCTACAACATGCTGAAATGAGTTATTGCTCAAATTCACAGGGAATAGAGTGTGCCCAGGAACAGGAGCTGGAGATTAAAGCCACAATCTTGTACATAAAGGGGAAGCCCAGATGAAACCTATACTTCATGAAAAACCTGCAGAGTATACCAATGCAAAGTATTTTCTTTTTTTTTTTTTTAAAGATTTATTTATTTATGCATTTAAGAACTGGGGTGTAGGCCAGAGGTGTCAGGGGCAGGGGGTGGTGAGAGGATTCACCAGAGACAGCGGGGAGCAGAACAGGCGGATCTACTGAAATCCACTGCTGAGGGGAGCAGCAGGTAAGACAGAAGAGGTCTGTTGCACTATGTGGGTAGCTCCCTGGCCCACCAGGGATCGAATTTGTGCTTTAGAAGCTGGTGATAGCTTCACAGTACTGTTCTTAACCCCTTGCACCACCAGGGAGGCCCCAACGCAAAGTATTTTCCACATGCAGCTAAGGCATCCGTTGGCCTTGTAGGTCCTGTTAGTTATCAGTCTCACCAGTGACCTTAGTTATTTCCAGAAAACACCCCCAGGTGTGACTCACATCTTGCTTCTGTCAGCTGGTATTGTTGGCTCAGGACACGGTCTCCAGGGCTGCTGGGAGGAGACCCATCACCGCCACCACCCAGCACGGAATGTCCAAGTCCCTGACAAGGATGCTGCCTCTGGACATGCTAGATGCCAATCCCTGGGGTGTGTGAACTGTGTTTGCCAAAAGTTTGGGCTGTGTGGTCTAGTAGGTGATGAGACTTGGTTCCTTCAAGCAGTTTTCCTTTTGTCCACTGCCCCTCAAATCCCTCTTGAAGAGCCTCCTCTGCCTCTAAACTCCCCTCTCTTTGGAGAACGAAAACTAGATGTTAGCTTTTAATGATTTTTTAATGATTTTTTCAGAACACAAAGAGCTTTTACATCTTCTTTATCTTTCTGGGTTTTTTTTCTCCCATTACTCAGCCCTTCTTCCCATGGAAACATCCCCCTCCCCAACTTCTTTCAGTTGAAAAACAAAACAAAACAAAACAAAACAACAAACCACCTGCAAATGTAGACAGAGATAAATCAAAGCTAGTGTGTGTAGAAGTTAGGGGGCCAGAATAGGGTCTTATTTCCAGCCATTCCCAGGTTTGGATGTTGTTCTGGTCTTCTATAGCTGCATAAAAAATTACCATGAGCTTATTGTCCTTTTGTCAAATAGTTCTTTAGATGAGAAGTCCAGGTGTGTCCATTCCGTTCTTTCCTTTGGCTTTCATGAGTTTTCTCTTCTGCTACCAGCTTGGGGACACTCTCTGTTTTTAAAGGGCTCATATGATGACATGAGGATCACCCAGAAAACCTCCTTTTTGGGGCATGCTATTTCATCATGATTACAACTTCCACCCATACTCAAGGGGAGAGGATTATGCAAGAGGGAAGGCCATGGGGGTCAGTCTTAGAACTGAGACTCCTGCACATGCTTTTCAGAACAATGAGAATCAAATGAACAGATTCCCAGCCATCTCTCCACTTTTCTGAGGTTCTGGTTTAGCATTGCTGAGCGGAACTCAGGAAGCTGCACGTTTCACAGCTGTCCCTTCCCACCATGTGATTCTGATGCACAGGTTTCTTTGGGTAGAACATTGGGAGTATCAATAAGTAGTCCACAGGAATCAGCTCCATGTGTACTATCCTATCCTAACAAAAACCTTATAGAAGAGTGTTATTATTCCTCCATTGTAGAGGTGAGGAAACTGAGGTACAGTCTAAGTAATTTTCCCAGGATTTCCTAGTAAATGAAAGAACCGGCTTAGAACCCAGGAAGTATGGGCTGTCACTCTTTTAGAAATGAATTAATACTAAAAATAGATACCTAGAGTTTTGTGAGAGTCAGGTAGGTGGACATAGTTTAGAATAACCTGGACAAGGATGATGGGTAGGAATCCCAAATAAAGGGAATTGGTATATGTGCTCAAGACTTATGAAATTTAACTTCTCTTAGACAAAGGTTTTATCAACTTTGTATATTTTTAATGACACAACTATGTTCAAGTCAATTGAACATAATTACTAAATATATTACTTGTTAATTCATTTAAAATAGTGTAAGTTTATTTGCAGGATAAAAGTATGTGAATGTTAGATATGAGTGGACCACATAGGTAGAATTTATAAGAGAAATTTCATATGGAAAAACAGATGTATATTTATAAGCATTCACAAAGTCATCTAACTATACTTAGTATTGCACAATACATGAGGCTGTACCATTGGAGTTGTCCATTCTGTATGTCTACTTGAACTTTCCCTTCTTCCCAGAGGTAACCACCTGATTTTATTTGTAACATTCTCTTGTCTTTCTTCATGATTTCATTACATATCAATCTCTAATGAATACATTGCTTAGTTTCTGTATTTTAGAACTTTTGGTAAGTCGAGTCATTCTGAGTCTAGTCTTCAGTGACATTTTTTGTTGCTCATTTTATGCTTTTGAGATGCAGTCAGATTCACTCACTTTCATTACTACATAGTATTCCATTTAAAGAATAAGCTACAACATATTCTATTAGCAACAGACTATGACTAGAATATTGGATACATTTATATTTTTATATTATTACAAATGAAAATATATAATACAAGCATTTCTTGTGGAAAATTTTTTGATCAATTATTCAACTTCCTTAAAGGTTTTGTGACTGTTAACTTTTTAAATTTTTTTTGGAGTCATTTTTGGTAAGATATTTGTCTAGCTATTTGTCATTTTAAAGTTGTTTATAATATTCTCTTAACTCTTTAACAGTTAATTATCTCCCTTTTACAATACTGATAGTATTTATTTGCATTTTCTGTTTTCCCCTTAATTAGTCTTTCCAGAGACTTGTTAATCTCATTAGCCCTTAAAAAAAAACACTTAGTTTTGTCAAGTCTCTGCTCCATATTTTTTCATTATGAATTTCTTCTCTTGTATTTATTTTTCTTTTTCTACTTGCATCTATTTAACCTTTAAAGTCTGCTTGCTTGTTTTCTTTTCTTTTTTTTTAAGATTTATTTATTCATTTATACAAACACTGGGTACAGTCAGAAGCGCGGGAGGGTGAGAGAATTCACCAGAGCAAGAGTGGGGAGCAGAGCAGGCAGACTGACAAAATACACTGCTGAGGGGTGCAGCAGGCGGCAGGAGAGGTCCACGCGCCATGTGGGACTCTTGTCCGGTGGCTGGGGATCGAACCGGCGCTGCAGAGGCTGCGGGCAGCTTCACAACCCAGCGCTCAACCGTTGTGCCACCGGGGAAGCCCTAACCTCTAATTTTGGATGCTTAGTTAATTAACTTTCAGCCTTTTAGCCTTTTTTATTTTGTACCATGTGTGTTCAGGGTATTATAAATGTCCTTCCAAGTATTCCCTTATTTATGTTTCACTAATTTTGACTAGTATTACAGCATAGTTAATATTTTCTAATTTTTATCATGATTTCTTTGTTCCTTGAACTATTTAGAAGCAC
Organism: Talpa europaea; assembly: GCF_964194135.1. NCBI lineage: Eukaryota > Metazoa > Chordata > Mammalia > Eulipotyphla > Talpidae > Talpa > Talpa europaea. The sequence continues at coordinate 83,233 of NW_028167963.1, forward strand.
CTTTTCCAATTTCCAAATGTGTGACTTTTTTGGTTTAAAATTTGATTTCTAAATTAATTGCATTAGAGTCAGATATTGTGGATATTAATTATTTGGAATTTGTTGAGATATTCCATGGTTAGCATGAGTCATTTTTATTGTTCCAGGGGACTTCTAAAGAGTGCATATTCTCCTGTTCTGGGTTCAATAGACAGAACCCATAGTGAGAGAGTATACCAAGCTTGTTCATGGTTACTCAAGTCATCTTTATTTCCACTGATTCTTTGTTCACTTGACTATACACTTCTGCATATGTTTAAGTTTCTTCTCTTACTGTAGAAAGTTGTGCCTACTCTGTGTACTGCACCTCTTCTCAAGCCTCTGTTTAAATCCCACTGGGTGACTCTGAAACTTGGTGGTCCAGTCTATTTTTGCTAGATTATATGCAATGCCAATGCCAAAATCTCAGTGGCTAAAAACCACAAAGGTTTACTTTTTATTTATCTTACATGTTATTCACTACTCAGCTCTGCTCCATGTCCTCTGCATTCTTGGAACTAGGAGCCCATTTCTGTGATGGGTTGCTTTTGGATCAGAGGGGAAAGAGCTATGCACAACTACAGGAAAACTCTTCAAGCTTCTGCTAGGATGAGGCATAGAAGGCTTCCATGCACATTTCATTAGGCAAAACAATGCTTGCAGCCATGCCTTATATCAGGGGGTAAGCAAGTATAGTCACATCACAGGGAGGAGAGGATGGACGATGGGGAACAATAATGCAATCAAAAACACCTGCCTTTTTGTTCTCTTTGAATAGTCTAGACATAGAATTTCTAGATGATATCTTTTGGTAATTAATTCAGAGCTGCCCCTGCCTGGCCCCAATTATATGGTACACACAGTTCAAAATATCTGAGCTGGGTGATTTGTTTATGCTTTGGTTATATAAGCTTTCATGCCTTTTGCATGTGTTTGTCTCACCTCAACCAATAGATTGATGATGATTAAGAACTTGTTGAAAACAATGAAAAATGCACTCAAACACATGCAACCAGATTTGCTGACCATTTAAGGGATTTTAAAAATTCCCTGAATTTCAGGCATGAGCCTGTTATTTTTGCAACCACCTACTGACACTTCTGTCTTCTCCACTAGACCATACTGTTAGATCAGGTTACATCTGTTATGTCCACTATGGTGTCACAGTGACTAGCAAAGTATTTTGCATATAATCAACCTTTGATAAAATGTGTGAAGTGAATCAACAAACTAAACTGGAATTAGAAGACAATCATAAGGTCCCACATCTAATGAACAGGGTCAAGTTGGTAAAGGTAAGTTATACTCATTAGAAGTCCATGATAAAATAGATAAAATTTATACTAAATCAACAAAGTTTTGGGAATTATTTATTTATTTTTTTTAAACTCAGTGAACAACACAAAAGCCTGGAGAGATGGATGATGGTTTTTTTTTTTTTTTTAAATTTTCTAGAGGCATGTCTTATTTATTTATTTATTATTTGTTTGTTTGTTTTTTGGTTTATACAAGCACTGGGTACAGTCAGAAGCGGGGGAGGGTGAGAGAATTCACCAGAGCCAGAGCGGGGAGCAGAACAGGCAGAAGCGAAGTACACTGCTGAGGGGAGCAGCGGGTGGCAGGAGAGGTCTGTGCCATGTGGGACCCTCCTCTGGTGGCCGGGGAGCAGCCAGTACACTGCTGAGGGGAGCAGCGGGTGGCAGGAGAGGTCTGCGCCATGTGGGACCCTCCTCTGGTGGCCAGGGAGCAGCCGGGGATCGAACCGGTGCCGCAGAGGCCGTGGGTAGCTTCGCAACCCAGCGCTCAACCGCTGTGCCACCGGGGAGGCCCGAGATGGATGATGTTAATTCTAAGTTTAGCAGTGGGCTGGTGGGAGTAAACTGGACTTCTGCTTTTTTTCCATCAAGGGTTCACAGCTAGGACTTATCAGGCTGGTTAGTTGTGATTATTTCTAATTTATGTTACATCCTTCTGTGTACAGCACCATGTGAGAACCCCATAAGGTGGACAGCCTGGTTGAATGAACGGGTGTTGGCTTCAGGAAGTGGACGAGGGTGGTTTTCTGAGAGCCACCCTCACGTCTTTTTTTTTTTAAGAGTTTATTTATTTTATTATTTTTTATTTATACAAGAGCTGGGGTATAGGCCAGAGGCACGGGAGGGCAAGAGGATTCACCAGAGACAGAGTGGGGAGCAGAACAGGCAGACTGACTGAAATACACTGCTGAGGGGAGCAGTGGGCGAGACAGGAAAGGTCTGCTCGCCATGTGGGTTGCTCCAAGGCCAGGGGCGGGGATCGAACCAGCACTGCAGAGGCTGCAGACAGCTTCACAGAGCTACGCCTGTGCCACCAGGGAGGCCTGCCACCCTCACTTCTATCCCCAGAACTGCAGATGTCATGTCTGATCTCTGTGGCCATCCTGCCAACTACTTTTGGTCACTGGTTTCATCACCCCGTGTTTTCCTACATGTGGTCCACTTCCAACCGCTCAAGGCATACTTTTGCTATCATCTCCCATGATCAAGGACATCAATGATGTGCTTATTGATTTATTGACGCTATAAACATCTATCACGTGCCTACTCTAGGCTTTGTACAAAGACCACAGTAGTGAGAAAATCAGACATGGTCCCTGCCTGCTCATAGACAGAATTTACTGGGGAGGACTGTTTGTTCAATGAGTAACTTCTAAAAATTATCATTTGATGATGCTGGTTGGTTGATGAACTAGAAGAACAAGTGAAAGAAAATGGAACTAAAGGAGTTTAAGAAACCAGGGAAATTCCTTCAACGAAGCATGATTTCTAGTGAGTTCTAAAAGATGATTGAGTTAAATAACCTAGAACCAGGAGGAGAACCTTGTTTTACCTTTAGTGAATCTTCGTTCTTTTAATGACAAGAGAGAAAAGAGAGAGTATTTTGTTAAACACACAGGCTCTGGGCTATGCTTCCTGGGGTGTATTCCTCTGCTACCATTTTGGAGCTATATTCCAGTTTTCTTATGTGTCCAATCGGGAGAATAACAATGCTCACTTCATGGGGTTATTGTGAGAATGTAATGAGTTAATTCATCTAAATGTCCACATTAACACTCAATGAACATTGGTCCTTATTGTTTTTTATAGGATATTGTTATTCAACAATATCCATTGTGCTGCTATTATTTCTCAGAGTTAAAAATTCTCTGTGGATCAGACTGTGCTAATACAATAGACTCCAAACTGCTATGTTTTGTTTCTGAAGCACAGCTACTTCTTGGCTTTGATTGCTGCATATGTGTCTTGCGTAGATGGCACATGAGAATCTGGCTGTGTTTCACAAGACAACGTGAAAGGCACAGCTCGGAGCTACATAATATAGTTATGAGTCATGTAATGTAGTGTCTTTTCCCATAAGAGAATGCACAGATAACATGGTCACATTGATAGAAAGAGTCCTTGAATCTTAAGATAGCAAATCACAGGCTCATTTCAAAGTTATTGATACACAAATCTTTGTAGTGTCTTACTACATTCAATCAGTTTTAATTGCACATTTCCTCTCACTTTACAATAATCCCTTCAGTCTCAGGACTGTACAGCATCCTAAATCACATAAACTTCTTTGACTGCTTAATGAAGATCTTTGTGGTTAGATTTTGGGGAGTGCTTTGAAGTCTCTTTTCAATAAAGGGAGAACTAAAAAAGATGTACAGGGCATAATTAAATGGTTGCAGGTGTAGAGATGAGAAGCAAAAACCTGCAAAAACATACCAGGAGAGCTGACAGGAAAAAAATAAACCTGAAAAGAAAGGCACAACTTTTAAACTATATTTTTTTTCATTTTCTCAAATTATTCTCTACTTGAGAATATTACATGCCCACCTGAGTTTTGAATAGTTTAAGTTTTAGTTGACTAACTTGCTCATTATCTACTTCTTAGCAATCTCTTTAATTTTCAACATATGTGAGAACTTTATAGTCATTTAAAGAATAAGGTCATGTCCAGGAGGGGCGGGGAGGGTTGAGAACAGGTTGGGAAGAGAGCACAACTGACTGTGGTGGAGGAGTATAGGTGCTTTGGTGGTGGGAGAGTTACAGTGGCTACACCTGAGGGGAGAAATCCTACAACATCCAAATAGTTACAAGAATGTAAAACAATGGTCCTTCATTAAAGTAAGTAAATATAAAAAATAAATTCATGGATTCTATCCCAATATGATTCACATCTACACACAGATATATGGAAAAATTACTATGATACATTATTGTTCTCTTTAGATTCTGGGATCCAGGGAAGCCTTTGTTTTCCCTTATTTTTTCTTACATAATAATTTTAGTTGCATGATAAAAATCTGTGTTATTGGTTTTCTAAGTAAGCCTAGAAAATAGTTCCCAGTCAGTCCATTTGCATGTGATTCACTTATTTGGAAACAAAATAAGTCGATCATAAAAGTTAGCTGAGAAGGTAAATATTGGATATTAGAAAATTTTCTAGTGCCAGAATGCTTTACTTGTCAAGGGTTAATATACAATATCTGTAACTCGCCTTTGTATGGCTCTTAAGGGTTTTACTCTTGGATTGATTCATTGTTGAGATGGAGTTAAATTTTCTGGAAAAGAGAATTCCACTGTTCAGGGGGCTAGCTGCCTTCAGACTGGCTACATTAACTCTACCTATGCCCAACCCAGCCAAAGCATCAATAATAGCAGGGAGTGCAAGAGAAGTCGTAAATCTGATTTCTACCCCCACAAATCACTTCCATTTGGGGCTGACCTCACAGTGGCGGTCTGATTTGATGACAAGGTCATTTTCCCACATGTTGTACTCGGCAGTTTGAAAGGTACAATGTGTTGCTTAAAATCTGATCCTTGGGGAATATTTGGTCATTTTACAAGTGGTGCCTCAATTTAACATAATTCAATCCAATGGGCAGTTGCTCCTCAGGGAATCTCAGAGTTGCCCAGCCCCTTCTCAAGGTGCCTGGCAAAGTCTGCCCTGAGTTGTGCTCAGCCATGTCATTGCTGCCCAAGTTTCCCCAACCCCCAAACTCATTTCAGCTCAAACCTTTAATAACAATCTACAAGCAAGTCTTTGTGCTCCAAAATATTCTCATATTTCTGATACTCTAATGGAGGGCAGTGGGGGGTTGGGGGGGAGTGTACTCAATTTAAGATTTGATTGAACATTTTTTTCTTAATCTCAGAACAGTCACTTTATAATAACACTATTTCCAAAGTCAGATTTTAAAACCAATTTAAAAGCAATAGATTGCATTGATTTTAATTTCAGAGCTGAAAAGGACCTGCTACACTGGCAATTTTATCTAGTAAATGGGAAAATGGAGGCCCTAAGATGGAGTATAAGACTAGCCCCAAAACAGGTGATTCCTACTGAAACTGAGATAAATACCTTAGTTCTTCCAGTTTCCAACTCAATGCCCCTTCTATTGCCTCATGTTGTCCTTCTAATTCCCTAATCAGTGTAGGCTAAGGGCCTGCTGCAGTCCACATGGGAATTATTAATAATGATTGTCACCATTTATTGAGCCCTAATTAGGTGCCTGAAGCTGTGGATCCCAATACTGACAACAACCTGATGCTGTAGGTCCTCTTACTATCCCATTTTATAGTTGAGAAAATTGAGTCACAGGATAAACAATTCACCCAGCATTTAAATGGCAGGGAGTAAAAGTCAGGACTGAGATTTACACCCAGCTCTTTGTAGGATTATTCTAAGCGAAGGGAGCCAGAAAGAGAGAGAGAAGTGCTAGATGGTCTCATTTATATGCGCAATCTAGAGAAACCAGACAAAACTAGCAAGCTGACCATATATCGGAGGCATATTGCAGGGGAGGACAAAAGAGAGGGGTCAAACCAGGGGAGGGAAGAGCACAGGGTTGGGGGAGACCGCTCATGGGTGCTATGGTGGTGGGAGAGCCACGCACGGGAACTACACTTGAGAGAGATCAAATAGTAGCCCTAAATTAACAAAGATAAAAGAAAATAAAAACAAACTAAAATCAATTAAAAAATAAAATAAACCCAGCTCTTTCTGATCTCAGAATCTAAACTTTTAACTAGCTAGTACCACGGCTGGATTTTCTCAGAACCTTCTTTTCTTGGCAAGAGATCTAAAACTATCTTTTAAAGGTCTCTTGGCCTGGATGGCTTAAATGATGCCACCTGATAAGAATATTGCCAGGCCGAAGGCTCTCAGGATAAGGCTCTCTCCATCTTCCAGCCCACAAGTCTGAACAGAATTCTTTTTTTAAATAAGCTATTCTGACATATAGTAACTAACTCCTTTACGTCTACCTTACCCCAAATTCTGCTCTTTGGAGGTTGCATTCATCATAAATCCACAGTGGACACCATTGCAGCACCGAGAGCAACGTTGCTAAAAGCAACATTTCACAGGCAGAGATGGCTGGGCAGAGCCCCTGGTCCGGAGAGACACGAGTGTGCGCCCATCTGGCCGCCCAGTGGAGGCAGGCAGGCGTAGCACATCATAAATCACTGCTTACACATGCCTCCCTGCCAGCTCAGAATGGGTTTTGAGTGTATTTGGCTTGTTTTTAAAGAGAGTGTGAGCTAAGGGCTGTCATTTAAAATTGCTCAGCGCCCACGTCACAAGAACAGGTGGGTCCAGATTGAGAACAAAATGAGAGACTGAGCTCAGCAAAGCAAACACGATGGAGGGATTATTTTGCTTTAGGGTAGGATTACCTTTGGGAGATACCCACATGGTGGGGCAGACCTCTTCTGTCTCGCCCGCTGCTCCCCTCAGCAGTGTGCTTCGGTCCGTCAGCCTGTTCAGCTCACCACTGTCTCTGGTGAATCCTCTCACCCTCCTGTGCCTCTGGCCTGTACCCCAGTTCTTGTATAAAAATATATAAATCAGGGCCTCCCCGGTGGTGCAGCGGGTTGAGCGCAGCACTGTGGGGCTGTCGGCAGCCTCTGCAATGCGGGTTCGATTCCTGGCCAGCGAGGGAGATACCCACATGGCACGGCAGACCTCTCCTTTCTCACCCGCTGTTCCCCTCAGCAGTGCTTTTGGTCCGTCTGCCTATTCTGCTCCCCACTCTGTCTCTGGTGAATCCTCTCACTCTCCGGTGCCTCTGGCCCACACCCCAGTTCTTGTATAAATAAAAATAAATCTTTAAAAAAAAATCAAAAGAAAAATTTAAATAAATAAATAAAAATCTTTAAAAAAAGCAGTGATCTCCCTTTCTGCAATTAAAATGTAAATTTCTCTATTCAAATTTGGTCAGCACTCATGACCCTTCTGGATAATGCTCATTTTATTAAGTAATGGACCCCTGTCCAGGAGAAGAGCAAATGAAAGGTCTAGTTCTTTCTTATAAATACGGAAGACGGCCAGCAAATCTGTATTTCCTTTTTTTGTTCTATATATTGTTCTATATATTCTATATATTGTTATATTGTTTTTTGTTCTATATATTGTTTTGTTCTATATTTGGTTAAAGCTGTTATAGAAGTCCCACTGTGGGAGGGTTTTTGTTTTCAAGTATTACCTGACATTCTTACTAAAGCACAAGATTTGAAAAAGATAAAATCTTTTGAGAGCACATTTTAGCTACGGCAGAAAAATCCTCGACCAGCAGGTGGCGCTCTGAGAATGAGATTACTATACTAGGGAGCCGGTTAATTCAGGCTAGAAAGCAAAGTCCAGCTTTTTCAGGGCGTTTTCCTGAGGCAAACAGCTTTGCCTTGCCCCCCTGTAGGGCCCCTCTTTGCAAGCTACCCAGCCCAGTATCGGACCTTTGAGCATAAGGGTGTCCAGATTATACCTTTCAGAGACTCAGGATATGCAGCCTCTAAGGGCTTAGTGTGCAGCCCCTGGGCCCTAGAACTACAGGATCAGCAAAAGCTTGGAAGGTCCTTAGAAATCATTTTCAGCCTCTCATTTTTTTTTTGATGAAGAAGTTGCCACATGAAATAAAGGCCCAACTAGCCAACTTCACCTAGCTAGTCCTTAGCACAGCCTGGACAAAAGCCCCACTAGTGGGTTTGCTCGAAGTTCATTGCTTCCCAGCATACTGGGGACGCAAAGGGGTGTGGTGGAGAGTGAAAAGGTGCAAGTGGAGCCCAGGGATACCGCGTCCTGCATGGTGAGTGATGGGGTGCAGACAGGGTTCATCTACCATGATGAGAAGTATAGTGTCAGGGAGGGAATGGAAATTGGGTCAAGGAATGCCTCACTGAGAAAGTCACTTTGGAGCTAAGTCTAAAGGAAGGATGGTTACTAGCTGTAAAGCAAGGAAGAGGAAAAGAATTCCAGGCAGAGGGAACAGCAAGTGTGAAGGCCACAAGTTGGGAGCAGGCTTGGAATTTTAGGAACATCAATAGATTATTCTAAACTGTTATCAAGGTCAGATTCCTCCCCCTCCCACCCATCAACATGTCTTTCCACCCTGTACCCATTCCTGTTGTCACCTCCTGAGGCTAGATGCCTAAATCTGGGTTCTTACAATTCTCACCTAACCAGTATCTTCACTCTGAGTCTCCTTCCCAGGTGGCCAGATCGTTAATAAAACACTGCATTTGATCGTTAATAAAACACAACAGCTAAATGCAACATGGCACTCTGGATTAGACCCTGGAAAGGGTATGGGACATTAATGAAAACACTGCTGAAATCCCAATATCCCAATAACTCTCAATAGAGTGTAGCTAATAGTGCAGCAAGGTTGCTTTGTTGGTTGTGATAAATGCAAGCTGTTAATAACAGGGAAAAGTGAGTGAGGGAGATACGGGAGCCTATGTTTTAGCTTTGCAATATGTCTACAGATTTAAAATTATTCCAAAATAAGCTTATTTTTAAAAAAATTCTATTTTCAATATCATTCATCTGCTTTAGAATTTTCAATGACACCCTAATGATTGGGGGATGAAGTCAGAATCCCTTACCTTAGTATGGAAAGAGCTCTATTCATAGTCATTCATTTAACACATATTTTGGGGATCACTGCTAGCTGCTGAGTGGTAAGCGAGACTGACTGTCTTGCTCAGACAACTGATCGACTGGCTGGGCCCTTTGGCAAGTAAACCAGCAGTGAATTACAAGGTGATAAGTACGAAAATGGTCAGTACACAGTGCATCCTGGCAGAAATGATCTCTAAGTGGAAACTCAACAGATAAATAGGAGTAAGCCAGAAGCAATCAGTGGGAGGGGTGGAGAAAAGGGGATAAGAGGAAAGTTCCCATGTGCAGTAAATGTCTGTGTTCCTAAAGACTCATCTTGGACCAAACTACACACTTACTCTCTTTGGGACCCACATTGTTCACCCCACTTTTGTGGTCTTGCTCATCATTTCCCTATTCCACCTCTTGGGGTCCCATCTCACTGCTTCCAGCCTTAGCATAACAAACCTGGACAATCCTTTAAGATCTGGTGAAAAAGCTATTTCTTTCTTGAAGCCTTGGGCGATAATCCCAACCCCACGTGATGACTCTATTTCGAGTCCTATGATTTATAGACCATGTCTTTCATTTGTTACTCAATCACCTCGATTTTAATTTGTTTCTTATCTCTGGCTTGGCTGTGTGTTGCCACTGTGCTATTCTGAGCCACAGAAAGCAGGAGTGTGTCTTTGCCACCCTCATACACAACAACCCTCAGGCCACTGGTACAGACCCCACAGTGAGAGAGGCTTTTTCTTCATCTGCAAAATGTAAGTGCCTCCGAAGAAGTTTCCATGAGAGATTGTCACTGAAGTCCTTAATTTGAGTCTGGCTTCACTGGAACCAGTTAACAGATAATAGTGCCTTTTTTTTTTTTTTTAGAAAGGAAGCTCATCATGCTTCATAGGCCAATTTTTGGTTCTGCTATGTATTAGTTTGGTGACCTTGGGCAAGTCATTTAACAGGCTTCTGCAACTTTCTTTTCCCATCTATAAAATGAGATTATAATAACTAACCTCATGAGTGATTTGAGACTCAAATTGATAAGCGTGTATGTAGTCCTTTCTTGGAAGGGTCTTAATCTCTGCAGGAGTGATGGTCTCCTTGTGAATGGTGTGTGTGTGTGTGTGTGTGTGTGTGTTGTGTTTTTGGGGTGCTCCATCTTATCCTGTGCCACTGATGACTGTGTCACCTGTTGTCAGTCCATCCACCTGGTCCATTGGGCACAGGGCTGCTCAAAGTCCTGCTCTCCTATTCACCTTGGGGTGATTTCACCCAGAGGAGCATAGAAGACTTCAGGGTCCTCTTCTGTACCTTTGAGGGCCACAGAAAATGGGGATGGTGTGAAGCTTGCTTCGCAGACACAATACACTGCACCATGGGCCCTCCCGGTTCCAACAGGCATGATCCATTCCACCAAAACCCTTATCTTCAGAAATAATCCTGGGAATACCAGTATGTTTCCAAAGGTCCCCAAATCTAAGGCTACACACAGCAAGCACCCATTTTCCTATCACATGGTGGAGAGAAGGATTAAAGATTGATGGGCCATTCTTCGGCTTCTGGAATATTCTCCAAAAACTTTCTTGACACAGTACACTTGGGAACAGTTTGATAGTGGATCAGCAGATAGCAGAGAGTAGCAAACAACCAGTTAGGGAGTGGGAAAGAGAAGGGTCTTCCTATTGCAAGCACTGCTAACTTCACAAGAAGGTTTCCTGACTTAAAGAGGTTATACACTCTGGTCTCTCCCCAGTTCTTTTCAGACCATCGAGTCCTATGTGGGAAGTGAGTGGTGGTGGATGGAGGTGTTTGTACCAGTCTGGAATCTTCTAGGGAGGTAGCTGGTCTCAGTGACTGGTGGCAACTTGGAAGCAATGGAGTTTAGAATATGGAAGTATCTAGCACCTCCCCCCCTCAGTCTTGGGCCTTAGTTTCAACTTCAGGAAAATTGAAAAATGATCCTTCTTCACATGTACCTCCATACTTGAAGATGGTGATGATTTATTCTATGCATGTTTTTCAAGCTTCTATTGTGACCAAGTAGTTGTCGAATCACTGGGAAACACAGTGGTGAGCAAGACAGACAAACTTCGAATCTTGGCAGAGGGACAAACAACTAAGCAAATACTAAGTCAGATTTCAGATTTTTCTAAATAATATGCAGGAACTAGAGCCAAGGTGGGCAGTCTGGACAGAGGGCATTAGTATATAATGGCTGCTCAGGGAGGCCTTACTGAGGAGGTGATGTCTGAACTGAGAATTAAAGGATGAGATGGAGCTGGAACAACATGGGGTAAAGTTCCCAGCAAACAGCATAGCAAATGCAAATGTCCTACAGGAGAGATAAGTGTGGAGAGTCCCAGGACCTGAAGAAGGCCAGTGTGGCCAGAGCTTGGGGAAGCAGGAGTTGAGGTCAGGGAGGGATGCAAGGGCCAACATGGGTCAAAAATACAATGACAGGTGTCCTTATAAAAGACAGAAGGACAGAAGACTGGCAGAGGAGAAAGCAGAGTGAAGGTGGAAGCTGAGATAGAAATGATATAGCTATAAGTGAGGAAGCCATGAGATTCTAGAAATAGCCAGGCTTTTGTATTAGTCAGAGATCTCCAGAGATTCATAAACAATAGTGTATGTATGTGTGTGTGTGAGTGCATGCGCGTGCATGGCACTCATGAGAAATTGGTTCATGCAGTTATAGAGGCTCACAAGTCCTCAGATCTGCAATTGGCAAGCTGGAGACCCAGGAGAGTTGATAGTATAGTTCCAATTCAAGTCCCACGGCCTGTGAACCAGGAGAACTGATGGTTTAGGTCAGTGTCAAGTGCAGAAGGTTTAAGACCCACCCTAGCCCCCCACTTAATATATGGTGAGTGCTTTCTCATAATATGTTTCCCATACCATAAAAACAGAAACATAAAAAGATTAAAAAACAATGTTTCTTAAAACTCCTTATAAATATATTTTCATGACTGTTTCATAGCCATTTGTATGACCTTTAGGGCTATTGAAAACAGCACAAAATCAACACCATTTTGCATTTAATTCTTTTTTGACTTTCCAATCATTTATTTAGGATATTCTTAGAATGGAATTGCTAGTTGAAAGCTATGAACTTTTCTTACTCTTGATATGTAGGCCAGATTTCTTTCCATGTATTCTTGACTATTAGGCCAGGTTTTATTTTGGAATTTCCAGATCTTCTTATGACACTGGGCCTAGGTCTGCATACAGACCAGGAAAGCCGTAAATAGTTGAGTTGGTTGGAATGCTTGGAAGGGAATAGTTTGGGGTGCCTTATCTTGTGTGGCAAAGAGGAGACACAGGCAGGGTTTTATCTTGTATATTGAGGACTTATCTTGTGAATTGATGACTCGTTAGTTCCACCACCTTGACCCATGTAATAAAAGGGGGAAATCATACATAGAAATAGATCTAAATCAAATGTTGACAGTGACTGTCTCTGAACAGAAGCCACAACAGACTGTTGGTTGACTGATCCTGTGCCGGCCTGTATTCCAGTCTCCATTCTTGGATGATCTTCTTAACCTCCCCACAACCTCACTACCTTCCAGCCAGGTGTGGCTGCATGCTACAGTTTTGTCCAATGAGATGCAAGCCTGCCGGGCAGAACTTTCAAAGAAGTGCTCATGCTCTTGATTTTCAAAGGGTCAGATTTAGTTGGCATGCCATTTTCATTTCTCTCCCCTTTTTCTTGTGAAGAACACTGTATGATGCCTGAGGATGCAGCAAACTTTTTGAGACCACAGGGACCAAGCATAGGACAAAATTCTTGTTAAGGCTGGCAGGAGGTTAATATTAACAACAGCAATAACACACACTGCCTACTGCCTATTCCAGCAGTTTGCATGTATTAAACTATTAATCCTTTTACTAGATCTAGGAGCTTGGGGCCATTATTATTATTATTAAAAGACAATTTTTAGAGCAGTTTTAGGTTTATTGCAAAATTGAGGGGGAGGGACAGGAACGTTCCCATGCACCACCTTGCCAGACACACAGCTTCCTCTAATATCACCCTCAGCCACTAAAGTGGCACATTTGTTATCATTGATGAATTTACCTTGTTACCCCAACTCCATAATTTGCCTCAATGCTCACTCTTGGTGGTGTGCATGTATGAGTTTGTACAAGATAGAGTTTGTACAGACAGAGTCACTTCAATGCCTTAAAAATCCTCTGTGTTCTATCTTTTTTACAATCTATAGTTTTGCCTTTTCAAGAATGTCATACAGTTGGAATCATATAGCAAGTAGTCCCTTCAGATAAATTTCTTTCACTTAGTAACAGGCATTCAAGACAACCCTTTTCATGATCTGATAGCTGATTTCTTAAGCATTAAACAATATTCCAGGGTCTGGGAATATTGCAGGTTATTCATCCAGTCACCTACTGGCAGACATCTTGGTTATTCCCAAGTGTTGGTCTTTATGAATAAAGGTGTGGTAAACATCAGTGTGTTAGTTTTTGTGTGGACATAAATCTTCATCTCCTCTGGGGAGATACCATGAGATGTTTGTTGGATTGTATGGTAAGCATACGCTTCCTTTTGTAAAAAAAAAAAAAAAAAAAAATGGCTGTCAAACTATCTTCCAAAATGGCTGTACCCTTTTGAGTTCCCATCAGCAATGAATGAGAGTTCCGGTTGCTCCACCCTTGCTAACATTTGTAGTTGTCAGTGTTCTTGGACTTTGTCTCTTCTGAAAGGTGTCTAATGGTATCTCATAAATGTTTTAATTTGCATTTCCCCATGGGCATAGGATGTAGAGCACTTTTATATCCTTGTTTGTCATGTTGATGAGCATCTGTTAAGATCTTTGGCTGATTGGGCTGTGTGTGTGCCTATTGTTGAGTTTTAAGAGTCCTTTGTGTATTTTGGATAATGGCAGTTTTTCAGATGTCTCTTTTGCAAATGTTTTCTTTCAGTCTCTAATTTGTCTTCTCATCCCATTGACATTGCTTTTTGCAGGGCAGAAGTCTTTAATTTTAATGAAGTCCAGCTTATCAATTATTTCTATCATGGATCGTGCCTTTGGTGTCATATTGAAGAAGGCATTACCATAGCCAATGTCATCTAGGTTTTCTCTTATGTCATCTTCTAGGAGTTTTGTGGTTTTGCATTTCATATTTTAGTCTGATCCATTCTGAGTTAATTTTTGTGAAGAGTGTAAGATCTGTGTCTAGATTCATTTTTTTGCATGCGAATGATGTTCCAGCTCCACTTGTTGAAAAGATATTTTGCTCCATTGTATATTGCCTTTGCTCTTTTATCAAAGATCAGTTGACTATATTATATGTGTGTGTGTGTGTGTGTGTGTGTGTGTGTGGCATTTATTGTTTTCACCACCACTACACAGACAAGAAAACTGAAGAGAGCTTAAGTAACTTTCCAATACCAGGCAGCTAATACATAGCAGAACCAAGATTTTAATAAGAGCTAATAATATGACAGTCCATGCTTACATCCCAGTACATAACCACTGAGCCACACTCCCTGTCTAGATAAACAGAATCAGTCTGGATTCTGCTGTGGTGTTTCAGCAGTTGCATCTTCTCTGGGCTGCCTATATTTGTTTTTATGTATGAAAAATAAATCTGTATTTATTCACATTTTTTAATGTGTGAAAACAAACCTCTAAGATTGTTATCCAGGTTATCTTCTATGTTCAGTGCTATAAACAATAGAATACCACCCTGATATCCAGACAAGATTGGACACATACAAGGTGGCCAAAGACAGAGTCCTGATATCCAATCCATGAGGTTGCTAATACTCTATAACACTTTTATGTGACTTTGAAGTCCATGAGTATTTCTGCCCTCTCGAGAGTGGACCCAGTGAGGACAGGAAGCACAGCAATTGTGTGTAGTATTGTACCTTAGTACAATGCATGGTGCATGTTAGATGTTCGATAAATATGTTTGAATAATTGAATAAGTCAATAAATGATTGCAATCTTAGACAACAATAAATTTAATCTCCTGGTATTGTTTTTCATAGCAGCACCTTAGTTTGCATTCTCTGCCTAGACTGGCAAAGAGAGAGGAAAGGCTTTTGTACTTCACGGTCATGTTGGTCTAACTTGGCATTAAAAAATATACCATGAATAAATCATCAAGTCCATGAACTGTTGAGTGGTAAGTGTGCTTTGGGGGTTTTTGTTTCCCTTGCAATTTTTTTGTCCCCTTTCAGCCCTGTCTTTAGTGATCAGCTTCTTACTTCCTTTTAATTCCATGCTACTTCTCACACAAATTTATCCTTTTGATTTATGTATCTCATATATGCTCTTTTCTCCTTCCTCATCTCTCCTTATTTCCCTGGACATCCTGCACAGTTCCTCTCCACTTGTGATAGAGTGATTTCTCTAAGGTATGGAGAGCTGTTTGCTCTCCCATCATGGACCCTGACAGTGCCATCCTCACCACTCATTTCAATCTCCTGGTATGATTTATCCAGCAATCAGACCATTGCCCAAAATTGGCTTTGCAGAAAGGCTTAATGTGTTTCTTACTCCTTCAGGGACAGCAGCTGATTATCATCCAGAGAAGCTAAGGTCTCCATTTTGCTGATCCCTCACTTGGGCCAGATCAGTCACGTGAGTCATTTTGTTTAACACCAGATTGAGCTATTCATTCCCAGAGTAATGTGCAATGTGTCAAAAGAGACATGTGCCACTGTCGGCAGGAAGGGATTTTGTCTTCCCTCTACCACAGCTGGCTTCTTCTCCCTGAGCCTGGGCTCATCTCATCAGGACATTGGTCTTTGACACTCTTTGGGCCTCAGTTTCCTAACCTCTGGAGAGTTGAACTCAATGAACCTTAAGATGTCATCCAGGCTTACAATTTATGATTCCATAAATAAGAAATAACAAAATAACATTTAAAAAAATCAATATTACAAAGGCAATCTTAATGAAATGTTAGAAGAAAGCTCAGATTTTTTCCCATAAACATTTATTATAAAATTAATCAGATTCAACCTCATAGGTCAAATTCAGAAAAATAGACTATAAGAGTCAAATGACAGGTGACATCAGGATTCAAGATTAGATTAATGGCAGGACTCCAAAAGAAAGGGACAAAGTCCAGTGACTTAGGAGAGGCCCAGGGGTGACAACTTCTAAGAAGGGAAATGTGTTTTTGTATCTTTTCTAGACCTGCTCTGCCAGCTCTCATCTTCTGACTCCTGCTCCCTTGTTTCCTTTTTTATCCCCAACAAGTATATTTTTATATAAAAATGTTTTTATATATTTTGTAGGAAATTTATAAAATAAGGAAGTACGTATCTTTGTTTTTCTCCCAGAATCATACCCAATCATGATCTGGCTTTACCAGACTATACCTCTCTGATCAACAGGAAGTTCCAGTTGTTCTGGTCCCAAGTCAAGAAGGGAATGAGCTCTGACACTCTCCACTGCAAGATTCCTTCCAGGAAGCCCCCTTCCAGGATGGATGGAGCAGATGACATGTCCCTAATATGCACCATGCTTTATGATCTTCCTGGACTCTATCTAAAATCAGTAGGAGAAATGGGAACATCGTTTGGAACCCAGAATTTAAGCCACATGTATAAGCTCTGCATTCCTTCCACATGAACATTTCCCCAACTGCCTCCTCCTGTCCATCCCAAGGTGGGGCCAGTTAGACCACATGTGACTTTTGACTTTTGTTGCCTCCTCTTGAAGCAGAGAACCCTTAACTGAAGTGAGGATGGTGTGATGGTTGAGTTTATGCTTTCATTTGGCTGGACCACAGTACCCAGATATTGGTTCAAAGTCATAGAGGGTTCTCTGAAGGTGTTTTTGGTTAAGATTAACATTTAAATCAGTGGACTTTGAGTAAACCAGATTACTCTCCATCACTTGCATGTGAGGCCTTGTCCAATCAGTTGAAGGCCTTAATATAACAAAGAGGGACCACTTGCAGCAAGAGGAAACCTGATAGCAGATAGTTTTCAGCCTCAAACTCAAAGTCTCTACTGATTGTCCAGCCTGCTGGTCTACCGCATCAGATTGTGGACTAATTGTGTGAGCCACAACACAAATCTCCCTTTTAACAACAACCTCCATCTCTCAGCACATCCTGTTGGTCAGTTTCTCTGGAGAGCCCTGACTAATGCAGATTTCCATGGCTAGTCTTACACACAAAAAGCCCCATAGGCAGACGGTAACAGAAACCTCCTGGCCAGGAAGTGTAGGTTCTGATAAAGGAAGATTAACCTGGTGCAGAATGTCAAGGCTTGGAATGGAGACCTTAAGCTTAGATGACCTGACTGACAGAGAAGCAGAGTGGCTGCCTTCTATTACCAAATATTAGTTGCCATGGCTGGGGGTGTAGAAAGTATTGAGCCTGTGATTCTGTGCGCTTCTGATCTGGCAGACGTTTCACTCAACCTGGGCTAAATTTAGGTGTACCTCTCTGAGAGAAGAGAGAATGGGGGTCACATCCACTCTCTTGCACTGTTGTCCTACTTCAAGAGTAATCCCAAAAGGAAGGAATTTTGAACTGAATCTCATGTGTCATTCTTACCTAGTCTAGAACCCAGAACAAACTTTATATTCTGATCAAGCACACGTGGTAATGCTTACTCCCGCATTGTTGGTCTCCTGTACCTGCTGTCCCATTTGGTCAAACTCCAGCTGCTCTTGGCTATTTTGTCTATTGGTCATACGGATGCAAAAAAACTCTAGTTTCTACTTCCTTATTTTACCTGGTTTTCTACCAGATCTTTGCATCTTATACCATTGTCTTAAATCCAGAAGCTATCTCTACTCTTCCTTCCAGAATCCTTTCCTTCTCTAACATGATTGATGCTTCCTCTGATCAGTGCTGCTCACTTAACAATGTAAAGAAAAGCAGAAAAATCACTTATAATTCTGCTATCCAGGGATAGCCCCTATTATTATACAGACCTGGGTAACAAGGCAAATGAAAGTGCCTCTTTACTTGGATTGGAAGACCAGAAAAGTTTTATAAATGAATATCAAAGTATAGGGGACATTAAGAATTTAGTTTTGGACAAGTTAGCTGCCTTCCTGATATCCAAGTGCAGATGTAGAGTAACCAGTTTTATATTGGAGTTTGGAGTTTAGGAGAGAAACCCACATTGGAGCCAGATCATCAAAGTCATGGATACATGGGTGGAATTTACAGCCAGGGGCAGGATGCAGTCAGCAAGAGAGCTTACAAAGAAAAAGCCAGATGCCTGGGGACTGAGTTCTGGGGCATTACAAAGTCTGGAAGTGGGGGGAGTTAGGAGAAAGGGAAAGAAGACCAGAAAGAGATGAGTTTCAGAAAACACGAAAGATAAGAATTTCAAGAAGATATAAGCCATCAACTATGTCAAATGCTACTGATAAGCTCTAGGAAGTCACGGACTGAGAATAGGTCAATGAACTTGGCAACATAAAAGTAATTGGTGACTTTTGAAAACAGCAATTTTTGTGAAGCAGAACCTGATGTGAGGGTATTCTAGAAAGAATGGTAGAGGAAACTAATGAGAGTGAGTTTAGGTGTCTTTCTGGAAGTTTTGCAGAAAAAAATAGTAGCAGAGAGATGAGATGTGAGATGGAGGAGGACATGTTGGGTTAAAGGAGATCTTTTTAAATGGGAGGCATTTTACAGTTCTGCTTCCTTGACTCCAGGGAGGCCAGGAGGCTGGGGTGGATGAGAAGATGGTATTTCAAACATGGGGAGGAAGAGTTTCCACAAAGATGAGTGTGTATGATACTGGACAAATTTCAAAAAAGGTGTTCATTACAACATCCTTGAATGCCAATCATTACTTGCTTTTCTAATTATTCCTTAGGATAAATTCTTCCATCTGAATGTTGACTGCTATAAAAAATAAATTGAGCCTTTGAAAAGTAGAAAATAGTTTCTCATTGTTTTGATTTTACTAAAAAAAAATATTACTAGTGGAGCTAGAATTGGAGCAAAAATTATCATTTACCTGGATTAAAGAACTAGACATAAGACCTGAAACCATAAAATATATAGAAGGAAATATAGGCGAAACACTACGTGATTTGCACATCAAAGACATCTTTACAGACACATCACCCAAAGCAGTGATAGTGAAGGCAAAGATAAACAGCTGGGACTACATCAAATTAAAGAGCTTCTGCACAGCAAAAGAGACAATAACAAAAACAAAGAGAAACCCCACCAACTGGGAGAACATTTTTGCACCCAACACTAATGATAAAGGACTGATCACAAAAATCTGCAAAGAGCTGATGAGACTCAACAACAACAAAGAAAATAATCCAGTCAAAAAATGGGCAGAAGAGCTTAAAAGAAACTTCTCTGAAGAGGAAATGCAAATGGCCAACAGGCATATGAAAAAATGTTCAACATCACTTGTCATCAGGGAAATGCAAATCAAAACTACCATGAGATACCATCTTACACCAGTGAGAATGGCACATATTAAAAAAACTAGCAACAACAAATGTTGGCGAGGGTGTGGAGAAAAAGGAACTCTTCTGCACTGTTGGTGAGAGTGCAAACTGGTCCAACCACTGTGGAAAGCTGTATGGAGATTTCTGGACCTACTAAACATAGAGCTTCCATATGATCCAGCAATTCCACTCCTAGGTATTTACCCAAAGGACACAGAAACATCAATTCCAAAGAACACCTGCACCCCTATGTTTATAGCAGCACTGTTTACAATAGCTAAGCTTTGGAAACAACCCAAATGCCCAAAAATAGATGACTGGATCAAGAAGATGTGGTACATATATACCATGGAATATTACTCAGCATTCAAAAAAGATAAACACATGCAATTTGCAGCAACATGGATGGCGCTGGAAGGGATCATGCTCAGCGAAATAAGCCAAAAAGAAAAAGAAAAATACTGGATGGTCTCACTCATAGCAGGAATCTAGAAAACTTAAATAAGGGACCAGGAAAATGAATAACTATAAGAAAGTGAAAATCAAAATCAACAAAAAACTATGAACCAGAGACACTTTTAGGGGGGCGGGGGTGGGAGGGGAGGGATTGGGGTCAGAATGGGGGGGCTGCAATTGTATGGGGAATATAACAATAAAATTTATTAAAAAAAATTATCATTTACCAACATCAGCTGTAGCTGTGCACTCACTGGGGAGCTTAATTAACATAGTGGGACTAGGAGGTGCTGAGTCTCGAAAGCTCTTTCCTCTCAGCAGCACTGCAGCGAATGCTTCTAAATAACCTCAGAGACTGGTCTCCTTTTTAGAACTCTCCAGTTTGAATTGTTGGGGAACATATTTAGGGCAACTCAATCCACCCGCCTCAGGGGCTCAACAACGCAGAGACCAAGGAGATGCCCAAAAAGCATGAGAAAGGAAAGGCCAGCCTCAGCTGAGGATTTCTTTCATGTCTTCCATTCACCTCAGTGACTTTTCCTTCAGCTGAGAGAACCTGTGGGAGGCTGAGGAAAACTGTCTCTGAGGCTAACAACTTCGCCCATTGTCCCAGCTCAGTTCCTTCTCCCTTTTCCAAGGTGCTTGTTTGGATGTCACTATGACCCAAGAGGTCCATGCCATTCCAGCACTGGTGTCCCTAACACAAGAACGTTGCTCCCAAACTGTCCTGCAGTGACTGAATTCCTCAGGAGTGAACAATGAGCCTTTATCCCAAAAGCAGGCCAGAGGAGGAGGTGTAGGAGTGGGAATAAAGTTTAATCTTTAAAATTTCCTCTTCATGCCTGCTGTCTGGGAATTATGCTGTCTCTCAGAATTATGCGGATCTCCCACCTTCGCCTCAGTGCTACATAACAGGACGGGGTGCATCCTGTGGCATCCCACCAGAAAGTATTTTGTATTTGGGTAAGTCAAGTGATCTTTGTGCTTCCCTATTTGTAAAATGAGAAGAAAAATGGGTATGGCTCTCTAGGGTGTCATTAACGCCTGCATGAGTGGATTTATATAGTGTCTTCTTCTAACAGCAAATCTCAGGGATAACGAAGATATATTGTGTGATGTCGTTTATTTTCTGGCTTTTAAGTAAGTTAAACATTGAGGGGCCTTGAAAACATTTAGAAAAACTGGATGTCTGTCCTCAATATTTATGCACTTTGGAGTGAGACAAACGAGTTCAAATTTCAGGTCTCCCACTTTCTAGCTACTTAGACTGTGGACAAATTCCTTTTCCTCTCTTTCCCTCCGTTTCCTCGTCTACAAAACAGGGACATGAGTCGTATCTATCTACCTCACAAGGGTGTAAAATTAATGCAAGTAAAATGGGTGGCATATGGCTAATGCTTGCTATCAGTTGCCTGTCACTATTATCATTGAACAAATCACTTTTAAGGCTAAGGCTCTGATACTCCAGTCTTCACCATCATGTCTTATGAGGCTGGTACTCCTGAGAAGAGGCAGCTATCTGTCGAATGGCAAGGAGCAGGAGCCAGAGCTTTGCATCTTAAATGCAGATATGATTTTGTCGTTTCCATGATTAAAGACTTTCTATGGCTCCTGATTAGACAAAGATGAAATTTAAAACTTTGGCACAACATACAGGGTTCTCCATGATATAATCTCTTTTGCTTGTTTTGCTTCATCTAACATTCTCTCCTGAGGACTCCACCACCAAACCTATAACCTGAATTCTATATTCATCAGCTGATGAATTCTTTCATGAAACAAATGTTTGTTGGCCATCTACTGTTCTGGGAATGGGGAACACAACAGTAAACAAAACAAAGCCCCTGCCCTTGGGGCCTTCCATTCTCATGGGGGTGTTAGTGTTGGTGAAAGACAATAAATAAAGGGTTTGATAGTGTTAAGTGTCTCAAATCCTAGAGAATGCCGGAGGAGGTTACTATTTTAGGTAAGGTGTTCACCAAGAAGCTCTTTAGAGAAGTGACTTTTGAACAGAGACCCAAAAGTGATGAGAGGGAGTGTCTCGATGATATGCGGGGGAAGTGGTTTTCTGAGTTGAGGTTGCAGTGATTGTCAACGCTTTGGGACAGGAGCGTGCCTGATGAGAATGGCAAGGACACCTGGATGGCTGGAGGAGCACAAACAAGGGGAGCATTGTGTGTGTGTGGAGAAGGGCTCAGAGAAATTGAAGGAAACCAGATCACATAGGATCTTATGATGGATTATATATATATATATATATATATAAATGTATATATATATCAGGGTCATAGGAAGGATTTGGGTGACTTTGAGTAAGATAAGTCAGGGGTCACCCTAGTAGTATTGTTAGGGGGAAAAGGATGTCCCAAAGCAAATTCCATATAGGCTTTGTGGACTCCACCCCCACCCCAGGTCAAAGCCAAAGACACTGGGAACTCCACATCCCATCACCACCAAAGGGAAGGTGGCTGGGACCTGAGGGTGGGGTTAAGCAGCCAGGTGGATACAAAAGGCAGACACGTGGGCTTTGGGGGGCTCTCCATTTTGGGCTCTCGGCCAGCTCGCAGCGTCTGGCCAGCTCTGAGAGTGACTTTGGGTTTCCAGGTCGTCGGATCGGGTAGGACGCATTAAAGACTTTATTTCCCTATTTTCTCCCTGAGTTGTACTTTTTCCTTATTTTCTTTTTCTCTTGTAAATAAACCTTTTATTAACCTTTTTGTGTGTGTCTGTAGTAGAGTATTCATAAGTCTCTTTAAAGCGCGCGGGTGAGGACCCACAGCCAGGAACCCGTTTAATATCGGGGCTGCCCTATAACAGTATGAGGGGTTAAGTCTTAGCACTACGAAGCTATCAGCAGCCACTGTGGCATGAGTTTGATCCCCAACCAAGGAGCTACCCATATGGTGCAGCAGACCTCTCCTGTTGCCTGCTGTGCCCCTCATCAGTGTATTTCACTCAATCTGCCTGTTCTTCTCCCCACTCAGTCTCTAGTGAATCCTCTCACCTCTCCCCCACACCTCTGGCCCACACCCCAGCTCTTGCATGCATAAATAAATAAATCTTAAAAAAAAAAAAACAAGATGGTACGTCATTGGGGGAGTTTTGAGAAGATGAGGGATAATACATAACTTAATGTTTTGAAAGTTCCTCTCTAATACAGTGTGTAAAGTACACACAGGAGCAGGCAAGCATGGAAGCAGAGATGCCAGAGGGAAGACTATAAAAATCATGCAGGAAATAGATTGTAGTGGCTTAGACAGCATGATTACAATTGAAGATGGTGAGAAGTAGACAAGTCAAATTCTGAATCTAATCGGAAGGTAGAGCTGACAGGATTTGCCAAGTAACTGGATGTGCGGTGTGAAAGGAAGGAAGGAATGACTCTGAATTCATGGGGTAGCAGCCCAAGGAATATGGCATCACTATAATCAGAGCTATGAAGTCTCTGTGGACATAGGACAAATATTTATGTGAAATATTAGATGAAAAGAGCAGAATTCAAAAAAGTATGTTTCTAATGATTATAGGTTTGTACATTGCCAGCAAATGGTAATTGCCAAAATAATAATAATTTTATGGTAAATGCATTTAAAAAATTTATTAGTTTAAAATCCAAGAGTAATACTGGTTAAAAGGTTAGCATGCCCTTTTCAGGATTTGGCCATCTTGTAGCTCCACAAATTAGGTCTGATCTCTGTGCCTAAGAAGGGAAATCATAGACTTTAGACATCACAGTTTATTGAAGATCATCTGGTACAAAGCTCTCAGATGACAGAGCTGAAACACCTAAAGGTTAAAGGGGTTGCCTAAGTTCACACCACTAATTACGAGCACAGACCAAACTGAAGTGCAGCCTGCCAACTGCTGATCCATTAGTTTATACAAATCCTTGATCTGTAATTTCTGCTTTTAAAATGATCCTGAGAATGTGTTTCTTACAGTTTACTGAATGCTTGTTTCTTGGTGATTTATTCAAAATCACTATACTCACACAAACTTGTTTGCATGCAAAGTGTACCCTATTTTTTCAAAGTCAAGAAAATGTGAAATGTCTTTTCCTTTGCAAAGCATTGCACAACATATGAATCCTAATATTAGACCTTCAAATGCAGAAACTTAGTAAATCCCATATGTGCATAACAAATGCTTACTCTACATTTTTTCAGGGTCTCTGATTTATTCAGCAGGGCAAGTTATTAATAACTCTGTAGTGTTGGGTGAGATAGAGTTACTTGTCATAATAAATTTGAATCTAAAAGTAAGTGAAGTCAAAAACTGGGAATCCCCACAAAACCCATCAAGATCTTACATTTATTAGATTCCCATCAATGTCACATTCCTGTTACGAAGGCATTTGGGTAAATACTACAGAGGAGTTGAACAAAAATACCCCAATAATAGGATTGGTTACATGTCCTTTAAAAAATTCAGATACTACAGAGAGGCAAGGGTGATTCTTGACAAGAACTAATAATCAAGTAGTCATATGACTACTTCAATT
The DNA here is from genome assembly GCF_964194135.1 of Talpa europaea. Taxonomy (NCBI): domain Eukaryota; kingdom Metazoa; phylum Chordata; class Mammalia; order Eulipotyphla; family Talpidae; genus Talpa; species Talpa europaea. The sequence continues at coordinate 107,539 of NW_028167963.1, forward strand.
CATAATCAAGTAGACCAGAGTAATATGTAGTACTAGGTAGAAGAAAGAGCTTTGGGCTGGAACTCAGCACACCTAAGTCCTAGCTCCTGTTCTACCACTAGGATGAACTTAGTTTATTCATTTACTCATTCTATCTTGAGTACCTAGAGCTGACATTAATGAGATTCTGAGGTATTCTGTGAATCTGATTCTGAGGTAACGTGCTCCGTCCAAAACTCCTTTTCCCAGCTTTCCTCGCTGCTAGAAGTGATCATGTGACATAGTTTTGGCCAATGCAATAGAAGCACAAGACGGCTAGGGTGTTACAGGGAAGTCAGAGGTTCCTAGGATGTAGGCAAGATCTGGTTTCTTCCTGTAAGGAATTCAGAATCTGGTTCTGTTAATCACTGACAAGTTCCATGACAGAGGGAGGGTACCCTGCCTGTGAGGGAGAAGAAAAAACTGGGAGAATTTATTGGAGGAGATGACACTTAAACTAGGTCATGAAATATCTCTGGGCTTCTGTGCTTCATTTATAAAACAAGAGGATTGAACTAGAACCACTATTTATGTCTTGAGTTAAAAAAGAAAACACAATGATTTTTTAAAAAAAAAGTCTGACTTATAAATACAGATGAAATTTAAAACAACAAAAAGGCACATTCTATTTGGAATAATAAACAGGGCAGTCAGATATATATAAATACATTTTTTTGGTGCAGATGAGAAATTCAACAACTCAGTAGCTTCAGCCCAGGGCAAAGAGTGAGCTTTATTGTAAACCATGGCCCTAAAATGTACAGAGTCATTTCTATTAATTTGTTTTTGGACTCATTTTTTAAAAATCATTCCTTTTGGCAAAACTCAAATTGCAAAAACTCCAAAGAATAAAAAGTACTACTTTCCAGTTAATAGAGGTGAGAGAGGGTGGAAGGAAGTGAATTTGACCATGTGAGAGGAAAGGAGGGAATTAACTTGACAACACCATGGTCAGAGAGATGAGCTTAAAAGGCAAATGCAACTTGACTC